>NW_020948983.1:38346970-38515725 GCF_900497805.2 Vombatus ursinus | reverse complement strand
GAGGTACAGAGAGTTGAAGTGATTGGCCCATGGTCAAATAGCTATTATGCATCCAAGGCAGGATTTGAACTCAAGTCATTTTGACTCCTAGTCAAGTATTCTTTATTATGTGCTAAAGCAGAATGTTTATGTTTCTTATTCGAAGATATAGTAATAATGAGACCATAAGTTTATCAAATTTTGAGATTATGAACTGTGAAACTGAAGCTTTATGCCATTTATTAATAGCATTTTACAGATCACAAATGAAGGATCCCTGTTAAATTACTGTTAGCAGTATTGCTTTAAGAAATACTGTAAGAGAAAAAGATTTAGATTATCTGAAAAATAAAAGTTAATTGTCAGAAAGTTTGAATACAAAAGCATTTGATGACTTTTTTTTTCCTAAATAGCAAGATTCATATAAAAATCACTGAATGAAGATTTTCTATGCAGGCAGTTTTACTCCACAAAACACTCAATGAGCTATGAAAGAGACATCTCAACGGCACAAAATCATAATTTAAATGTTAGGTTTGCTTCATTTTCAGCTTCATGAATCAATAGAGTAGATCCTTTATATGATACTGTAAGTAAAATCTGGTCATGTTTAAAATCTGAATCTGGAATTTTCACTCATCAAAAATGAAGCACTTCATGTGTGACCTTTTCAGGGAGATATTTGAGCATGTGCATACTGAGAGAATTGCACAAGTTCTGAGAAAAATCTGAGTGAATATGATAGACCTAGTAGGGAGATGAATTACTTATTTGTTTTTTTTTAAGTTACTGATATTTTATATAATGTTAATTTGTGAACATACATCTCTTTCTCCCGTACTTAGTAAGCTAATTCTTGTAACAAAGATTTTAGAAAAAAGAATATAAAAACAATTCATCAAAATCACTCAATACATCAAGTAGGTCTAATAGTATATGTGATATTCTTTACCTATAGTCCCTGCCTCTGCAATAAAGGAAGCAAAGTGAATTTTATCAGGTCTTCTCTGGGGCCAATGTTGGTCACTATAATTAACCAGTGGTCCATTTAATTTTTAATCATATCTTCCATTTATATCTTTGAGGCCATTGAGTATATTGTTTTCCTGGTCTGCCTTATTTCATTGCATAATTTCATAAAACTCTTCCCATGCTTCTCTGAATTCTTCATATTTGTTATAGTATTTTGATACAGCAATATTCTGCTACATGCATTTGCCACAATTCATTGTCTCCCTACCCCCCCTCCCTCCCCACCACCCTACTTTTTTTCCAGTTATTTGCTACCAAAAAAAATACTTCTCTGAATATGTTCATCTTATTTTCTGGGTTCAGTAATGGGTTCTGCTGGGTCAGAGGTTATTGATATTTTAGGCTAGGTTTTGCTAAATTTCCAAAATGTTTTTTTTTAATTTGGTTTAACTAATGTGTAGTGCCACTGAAAGTATATTGTTGTACCTATTCACTTTAAAAAAATGAACAAAAAAGCAGGGTGAGAATGATGTAAAAATGATACAAACTTCATTAAGTTCCCCAAATCATGAAGGTTATCATGTCTACTTTTTTTCCCCCTGGAGCATAAAAAGTGAGGGTTTTTTTGTTTTTGTTTTTTTGTTTTTTTCATTCTTAACTTGCTTCAAAATTTAGCTTGAAATCTTTAATGTGAGAGTTAGGGGCTTTATTTGTCTTTCATAATATCCTGTCTTCACCTATGTGCTTAACTTCTGATAAAACAAAGATACTACAAAGTATGAATGTATATCTATATATATAGATATATAGTTATATATGCATCCAAAGAATTGAATAGTGTTGCTACTTCATTCTTAATGCTGCCCCAGACATCAGCATTTAAATTGTTACATCTGTTATTGGTCACAGATATAAAATAATGCAGAAATATAATTTGCTCAGACAAACAATTTCCCAAGTGCCAGTGTCACTCCAAATTCAGGTTCATGTCCAAATATAAGTGACACTGATCCTCCTCACCACCATTGTGCCTATATTGATTAGCTGAAAATGAACAATATCCATTGGAAACTCTTTTCTAAAAGAGCCAGACCAAACTGCATATTTACTAAAGTTTAATACAATGACCTCATTTTCCCATATGAATAGTTTACAAACATTTTAAAGACTTGAATATTTTAGATATATTGTCTTTATTTGTGTCATTTTGTTTCATGATATTGTGACCTCTTACAGTAGGTATAGATTTCCAAGGAAAAGTTTGTAACACATTCTACTTAAAAGGTTTGATTAAGAAAATTTGCTTGTTTCTATCTGAGATAATCCACTCATTTTTCATGGGATCTCAGCCAAGACTCTAAGTTTATGTATGCATAAATACACTAGCTTTATAAAATATATCAATATAGAATGTCTAGATATGTAAAATAAAACTAGAAATATATGAGATATGGGGTGACAGTGGACAGAGTGCAGACCTTGGAATCAGAAGATGTGGTTTCAAATATCTCTTTCATACTTACTAGTTTTGTGACATGGATAAGTCATGTAACCTCTTTTAATCTTAAGCAACTCTTTATAACTTAGTGTATACTAAGTTAAACAAGATTAAGACCTGCATCAGGTAGAAATTTCTATAATTTGTAAATCACAAATCATCATATATGTTTGTGTGTGTATGTATATATATACACAATGCTCATGAGCATACATCATATATGTATATATCAATTTATTATGTAATAGCCATGTATACAAATATAATATATGTATATATTATATGTATTCATGCATGTGTAGATATAGATAAAAGATATGTATTCATATGAGCTGGGAAGATCTAGGTTCAAGTATTCCTACCTCTGACACACAGGATGTGTGTCTCCAAGTCACACACATTCATAAAACATACATTATACATTAGATATGTGTGTACATGCATACACATATACATACACACATACACATACATATACACACATATATATTTATATACACATACATACATACATATATATGTATGTGTGTGTGTGTGTGTGTGTGTATATATATATGCCCCAGGGTCACACAACCAGTTTGTGTCAGAAGCAGAACTTGAACCTATACCGAGCATCCACATATACTTGTGGGATGTTTAAAAATTTTTTTTAAAAATTTAAATATTTACATACACATACATATATACATAGACATTCTGCAGCATGCCAAAGGAGGTTTTTGATGTATAGATGTGTATACACACATACATACATACATATATACATATATACATATATACATATGCATATATGAATATGTGTATATATAGTCAAACATATGTAAATATGAACCATGATCAATACAAACAGTATCTTCTATAGTCTAGTAGGTAGACAATAATGGCAAAACTATATACTTCAGTTCAAGAAATATTTATTAAATGCCCATTATTTTCAAAATACTGTGTTAAATGCTGGGGATATATAAAGATAAAAAAGTGAAAAAAGTCCATGACTTCAAGAAGCTTACATGCTCCTGGGGATTACAGTGTAGAAATAGATAAGTAAATAAATGTAAGATAATTTAAGGCAGGAGAAAGAAAAACTAAGAATAAGAAAGATTTCTGTTTTAGTTCATTAACTCAGGCTTCTTAAAAAAGTAATACATGGACTCATATATGAATCTCAAAAGTATTACTTAGGTTGTATATATATTATGCATATATATTATACGTGTCTGTGTGTGTGTGTGTGTGTGTATGTGTGTGTGTGTATGTATGTATGTCTAAATAGGCTCAGTCAAACCAGGAGCATCGTTTCCTTTCCATATGATGTTTAGAAACTTACCAACAAGAATTATCTCGCTGTATTAAGCTTTAATAAATGTGATCTTGTCTAGTTCTTTGTAGAAAGGGGTTTCCAACTAAAACAGTTCATTATCAGCTAATCAACATAGGCACAATGGTGGTAAGGAAGATCATTAGCATCTATATTTGTCACAGATCTGAATTTAGGCTGACATTTGAGCTTGGGAGACTTGCTTGTTCAGTTGGTTAATACCTTTAATGAAAATATATATGTTTATCATACCACCTCTGATTAAATCCCAAAATATTTTATGTGAAATAAGTAAGAGCCACCATATCGGCTTGCATGGGTAGTTTTGGAATAAATCAGAGTACTACCTACAAATATTCACAGAAAAGCATGAAAATGACATGGTCAGACCTGTTTTCAAAACATTGTTTTTAAACTTTGTGGATGATAGATTGTAAATGGAATAGGCTGGATGGAGGGATACTCATTAAATACTACTGAACTAGTAGAGAGGAGAAAGGGTGAGGACTGGAATGAGGGTAGATGCTGTAAGAGCTGAAAGGGGCAGATAGGAGGGAGGTTGAGGAGGTTGAATCAACAAGATAAGCAACTAGTTGGATTCATTACTCTGCCAGTCAATAAACTCCAATGGCTCCCTTTCACCTCTAAGATCAAATATAAAATACTCTGTTTGGCATTCACAGTCCTTTGTAACCTAGCCCCCTGCTACCTTTCCAGTCTTCTTACACTTTACTCCCTAATCCAATGACACTGGCCTCCTAGCTGTTCCATGAATAAGACATTCCATTTCTTGGTTCTGGGCATTTTTCTCTAAGTGTTCCCCATGATCTCCCTCTTCCACTTTGACAACTAATCTCCCTGGCTTTTCTTTAGTTCTAACTAAAATCCCATTTTCTACAGGAAGCCTTTCCTAACCTCTCTTAATTCCAGTGCTTTTCCTCTTTTAATTATTTCCTATTTAACCTGTACATAGTTTACTTTGCATATAAAATGTTCGCATGATGTCTCTCCTGTTAAATTGTAAGATCCTCAAGGGCACGGGCCATCTTTTGCCTCTTTTTGTATCCCTAGAACTTAGCACAGTGTCTGGCACATACTCAGTGCTTAATCAATGTTTATTGCTTGGCTGATATACAGGGGAAGAGGAGAGTGAAAGTGAAGTCATGAATGAATCCTATATTGCAAAAGTCGGTAAATGGGAGAATTGTGATGACACTGACTAAAATAGGAAAGTGAGAAGGGAAGAGCATAGAGGAGAGAAGTCAGTGAACTTATGGAGCTCATTAACATCATAACTTCTTTTGGTAACATACAAGTAGGTCCAGACAGTTTAAATAAATGTATGACTGTAACTTGTTTATGTGGTGCTGATGTCTCTGTTTCTGGGCTTTGTGATTCTGTCTCTGCAATTCTCTTTCAAATCCACCCCTATTCTCACTAATATCACCCTACCTCATCTTCTAATTGCCACAATATTAGATGACATTCATAATCTCCTAGTCTTCCTGCTTCTTCACTTGTCTATTTCCAATCCATCCTGTACACAGCTGTCAAATTAATCTTCCTAAAGCAAAGACCCAATCATGTCATGCTCCCGAATACAAATCATGCATTGTTTCTCTTCCCTATTAAATTAAGATCAAATTTCTCAATCTGGTATTCAAAACTGTCCTCAATCTACCTTTCTAAGCCATGTCTCTGATTACCTGAATGCACTTAGGCTCCAACCACTGTTCTCTGGGCATGTAGCAAACTTTCCCACCTCTGTGTTTTTGCTCAGGTTGTTCTGAAAGCCTACAGTAGAATATCTTCACATTCGCTTCTGGACAGTCTATCCTATATCAAGGTGCTATTTCAAATGTCACATACTTCAATAAGTTTTCCATGATCAGTGATTACTGTAATCATAGCTAAGCAAATACTTTATCAACTATTTATTCCTTAGGACAACAAACTCTTAATTAAAATAAAAGCAATATTTAATAATGTATAATTGATAATTATTAACAAAGTGATACATTCTAAGGGAAGATTTAAAGATCTTTAAATCCAAATAAAGAGCTATCAAAGCATTATCTTCCCATATAAAGTTCAAGTGCTATTAACCAGTTTTTAATCTATCATGGTTTTTTCTGTTTTTAAAATTTAGGTGTCAAAATCTTTTTTAAAAGGCCCTTTGTTGCTTCACAATGGTGAATTATCATCGAAGGTTTTTACATATTGATAGAGAAAGGAGGATTTATCCCAAATAAGCAATTCACAGAGTGCTACCTCTGCCTAATTTCCCAGGGTTTTTTGTTTTCCCTCTTGTGAAATGGGACTGAATTTTCTCTTCACTCTGTTCCTTGCCTCCTCTCATGCTCTCACTTTCTCTGTCCCATAGAGCATGGAGCTCCAGTCAGAAAAAAAACAAAGTCCTCATCACCCATGTTGCAGTGCTGCACATAGATACGGGGCTACATAACCTAAGAACGGTTTCTTTATAATCAGGACAAAGTTCCCCAGGTGACTTGATCAATTTGCTCTAACTCCTTTCTCCCTCCTGACATTTGAAGCTCCAGTTGTTAAAGTTACTTTGCATCAAATTGCTCACAATTGAACATTAACTTCATTACCAGACTCTCAGCTTCCCAGAATTACAGAATCACAGAATTTGAAAGGACCTCAGAGGATATCTAGTCTAATCCATACCCCAATCTCCTCTTCAAACTTCATTTCAATTAGATTCAACAAACATTTGTTAAATTATGTGCAAGGCATTGTAGCAGATGCCAAGATACAAATATAAAAATGAAGCACTCCTTACCTTCAAGGCACTTACATTCTGCTGGAGGCTACAACATACAGGCAAGTAAGTGTACTGAGGGACTGGTTCAATCACAGCTTGTCTCTGATGCTACTCCTCATGTGGAGGTTGCTGGGAAGCCTGCTTCTGGAAGAGTTGTGATGTTGTATAATGGAAGCATCTTAAGAAAATTGTGGAGCATGCATAGACATTTTGTAATTGGGTTGAATTTGCTAACTATGTAGTGAATGGCAGCATCAGGATTACCTGCATACCCAAGACATAGGTGGCCTGAAAGGGCACTAGCCAAACAGAGTCTGGACCATTCTCCTCATTTCTCTCTCTGACTTGGATCTCTTCTCTTGATTTTTATTCTTTGCTGACATCCTCCAGTAAGAAACACTGATGTAAGGGAATACTCCTTGGGCCATTGTCTTCTGAGGCTAATGTACATCCCCATGAAAATGCAAATTAGTTCTTTGCCTCACAGTTTGTTCTTTCATTTTAAGTGAAGATTAATCTGAGGCTCCAACTTGATGTGTTTGAAAAGTCAGGAGAGCAAGCTTCCAGGAATCCAGGAGTCCAGGAATCTGAAAATCCAGGAGTTGGAGTCTGTACTGGCTTTTCTATCCAGGCCTTTAATGATGCTTTGAGGAACAAAGGCACTGAGGACTTTAGAGGACTCATCAGATAGTGATGACATGTGGACAGGAACTCGGTAGGACCAAGGCTATGTAGAATCTATATTGAGTGAATTCACTATCCCCAGAGACCAAAGGTGTATAAAGGAAAATGTGGCCCTAAGATGCTGGAGAAATTTTTTATTCTTTTTTTATTGCTGTATCTTTGAAGTAAATATCCTTTTGTGAAGGTTAATTAATTTTAAATGGTTAAATGGATCCATAGTTCTGACAGCTAACAGTAAAGGGAATATAATCAATGGAGGCTCATGCAGCTAGCATAAGAGACACTTCCAATCTCTCAGGATATTCCTAGAACCTTGAGTGGGAGAGTGAAACTAGAGCATACTGACTACATATGTACATATAAAATTGTCATTGAGACTTTTTTGAACCACTTCAATTAAAGGGGAATCCATTAACTCTGAAGGTATCTCATTTCACTTTTGGAATTAGGAAGGTATTCATGATGATAGCTCTTGGTGACGACTTTCTTTTCTATATGTTCACTAATGTTCTCTTTGATAAGATTCTGATCTGATTTTGTTAATGTGGACATTACTTCCAATAGTGAATAATTAAATCCATCCATACCTCTACATCTTGAACAACTCATTGATGTCTTTGTATAAATCCTCCACAGGGAACTTTCCAACATCCTGGGGAGTTTCCTCTAGATTTCATGACATTGAATTTGTACCAATATAGCACATATACTATCTGTTGGTTATCCTTCACCTTTGCCATATGACTGAGCTAATAGACTGTTGTAGATATACATCTCTCTGATAATATTTTTATAACTGTTCTTCACAATAATTCTTCCTCTGTAATGTATTACAATTTACTTATGCCCACCATTGACATACAATGATATTCGTTGACCTTTGGATGACCTTCAAAATTAATTATCTTCAGAGAGGATGATGTTCTATGGTTCATAAACATATGGAATCACTGAAAAAATAGATAGTAAAATTATGGCCTTTATTTCAGGGAGATGCTTGGGATATCTTAAAGTACTGAACAAATTTCAAAATGCAATCCAACCATCTCTGTTCCTTTTTTTTCAATTCTAAGCTCTGTTCATTTTCTATTTGCTATATTCTTCCACAATATACATATTTATCTTGTGTATCTCTTGTCTATGTCCTCCTATAAATCTGCTACAGGCTGTCCAATCAAATTTCTAGAGGTTTTCTTCTAGTGCTCTTGGAATTATATAGGTATAAATGACGCCTAAGGCTGTTCATCAATTATGTCTCATTCTTGCTTCATGGTCTATCCTACTCTTTACACAGTCATACACCTGTTTGATGAATGAATGAAATATTTATTAAAACCTTACTATGCTAAATCATCAGCATTTCTGTGTATTACCAATGAAGTCCAGCAAAGAGAAATAGAAAGAGAAATTCTATTTAAAATAGTTGAGAATCTACCTGCCAAGACAAACCCAGAAACTATATGAACACAATTACAAAACACTTTTCACATAAATAAATTCAGATCTAAACTATTGGAGAAATGATAATTGTTTATGGATAGGCTGAGCCAGTATAATAAAAATGACAATTCTACCTATGGTAATTTACATATTCAGTGCCATACCAATCAAACTACCAACATTATTTTATAAAGCTAGAAAATTATAATAAAATTAATCTAGAAGAACAAAAGGTCAAGAATATCAGGGGAATAAATGAAAAATATATGAAGGAAGTTAGCATAGCAGTACTAGATCACAAACCGTATTACAAAGAGTTAATTATCAAAACAATCTGATACTGTCTAAGAAATAAAGTGCTATATTAGGAATAGATTAGTTACACAATACACAGTAGCAAATGACCATGGTAATCTAGTGTTTGACAAATCCAAAGATCCAAGATTTGGGGGGAAGAAATCATTATTTGACAAAAATTACTGGGAAAACTGGAAAGCAGTTTGACAGAAACTAGACATAATTCAACATCTTACACTGTATACCAAGATAAGGACAAAATGGGTACATGATTTAGACATAAAGGGGGATATCATAAGCAAATCAGGGAAACATGGGATATTTTACCTGTTAGATTTATGATAAGGGAGGAATTTATAGCCAAAAAAGTGATAGAGAACATTATGGGATACAAAATGGATAGTTCTGATTATATGAAATTAAAACAGTTTTACAGAAACAAAACCAGTGCAGCCAAGATTAGAAGAAAAGCAGAAAAATGGGGGAAATTTTACAGCAAATTTCTCTGAAAAAGACTTCATTTCCCAAATATATAAAGAACTCAGTCAAATTTATAAGAACATGAGTCATTACCCAGTTGACAAATGGTCAAAGGATATGAACAGGCAATTTTCAGAAGAAGAAATCAAAGCTATCTATAGGCATAAGAAAAAAAAAAACCAAAACATTAAGTCACTATTGATTGGGGAAATGCAAATTAAAACAACTCTGAGGTACCACTTCACACCTATCAGATTGGCTAATAAAACAAAAATGGAAAATGACAAGTATTGGAGGAGATGTGGGAAAACTGGGACACTAATGCCCTATTGGTGGAGTTGTAAACTGATCCAACCATTCTGGAGAGCAATTTGGAACTGTGCCCAAAGGGCTATAAAATTATACATACCATTTGAGCCAGAAATACCACTACTAGGTCTCTACCCCGAAGAGATTAAAGAAAAAGGAAAAAAAAGTCTGATATGAACAAAAATATTTATAGCAACTCTTTTTGAAGGAGTAAAGGATTGGTAATCGAGGGGATGTCCATCAATTGGAATTGGGAAATGACTGAACAAGTTGTGATATATGATTGTGATGGAATACTATTGTGCTATAAGAAATGATGAGCAGGATGCTTTCAGAAAAACCTGGGAAGACTTACATGAACTGAGGCAAAGTGAAATGAGCAAAATCAGGAGAATATTATACACAGTAATAGCGATATTGTATGATGATTAGCTGTGAATGACTTAGCTATTCTGATCAATATAATGATCCAAAGCTATTTCAAAGGATTTATAATGAAAAATAGTATTCAACTCTCAAGAAAGAACTTATAAAGTGTGAATGAGGATTGAAGCATACTTTTTAAAAAAAACCCTTTATTATCCTTTTTTTGGTCTATCTTTTGTCTTGCAATATGACTAATATTGACATGATTTGCATAACTGTGCATGTATAATCTATATGAAAGTGTTTGTCTTCTCAAGGAGTGGGGAGAGAAGGAGAAAATTTGGAGCTCAAAATTTTAAACAATGAATTTAAAATTTTTCTGTTTGCATTTAATTAAGAAAAAAATTAATATAAAAAAGAGCTTACTATTTGCAAAGCACTATGCTAAGTTCTATAGATACAAATAGAAAAATAAAACAATTCCTGCTCTCTAGGAGCTCACATTCAATTGGTGGACACAACACATGTGGAAGCTTTCATCTGCAAGTCAGATAGAAAAGTCTCATTGTTCTTTGGGTGCAGTAGCAAAGCAGATAGCAATGATTCTTCCTTAATTCCATTTCCATTGATAAAATCATATTATGTTCTAATGTTGAGCAATTTGATAGTACTAAAGACTTTAGAAACAAGACCTTTCTTTACTCAGTCTTCAATAGATGTGGCTGCAGTGCATGCAGGAGTAATCAGACTACATCTCCACAAGGGTTGCTTCCCCTGTGATGGCCAGGAGCAATGAGCTGGAAGCATTGACACTCCAAAAGCCCTTTGGTTTGAAATTCTGGGCTGTCTCCATCAGGATCTTAGGGGAGATGGTGGTTAAGATGGTGATGGTGACCAGACCTGCCCAACACATACAGCCTCCTTTTTCCTCTCCTCCAAGGTGCTTGTTGCTTTAGCTAGTCTGGCTTGCTATGCCTGTAGGTAGGAGTTAGTTGTAAGTTAGTGAGGATTACTGGCCCTTCTCTCTACAGGAGTTTTCTTCCCAGATGATGGCTGTGAGTGCAAGGCTATAAGCAAAACCCACTGGTCTGGGACAGGGGATGCTGTGCTTCAGATAAATTATGATATCTTTAACATTTCTTCTAGTGCACAATTTATTCACAGGCTTCATTCTATGTATACCGACAATGAGTCACTCCATGGACCTTCTGGTGACTTATAAGTTTAATTCTTCAGTGGTATCTGATTCTATATAGCATCACCAGAAGAATATTAATAGGTTCTAGAATTTTGCCAGGAATCAAGGTCAAGCTCATTGACTTATAGTCTACATAGTCTACTTTTTTCTCACCTTTGGAAACAAATAAGCATTTGTTTTTCTCTACTTCTTTGGCACATCTAATAGTCACGATCTTTCAAAGATCACAGGAGGTGACTTAGCAATCATACATACACATTCTTTCAATACAATGCAATTCAGTTTGTTTGGATCCAATAACTTGAATTTATCCAGGGCATAGTGGTACTCTCAATATTTCCTTGCTTATCTTGAGTTTTAACTATATTTAAGCCATTTTGTTCCATCTTTTTCAATCCAAATGCCCTTCTTGTTGGCAGAGGAAATAGGAGCAACATAAGAATTTAGTAATTCAGCTTTTTTCTCTTGGAGTAACCACCATCCTATCCAACCAGAGTGGTGGTGGTACAAACCTTTCCATCCTCACACAGGTATTAGATATAGGGAACTTCGCTCATCTGATTTTGATTCATTTATACTATGCTGCCTCTCTAACATTTATGTAGTGACTTACCCTCTCTCATGATCTTGATAATTGTTCCCTTCGCTTAGAGGTAATTAAGGCCATGGCTGGATTTGACTGATGAGCCAAAGATTCCTCCATTTCCCTTTCATGGAGCCTTGTTTTTGGCAACCACCTTAATGATTTAAGATTAATGGGATATGGCCAATGTTTAACGGGATAGCTGCAACTTTGTTTTACTCTGAAACACTCTTCGGTGCCAGTGTCTACAAGAGAATACTGAACTGAAGCTACTATTATCTAACTATTGCCATTTTTTTCTTTTAAACTCTATAAAGAAATGACATCTATATGCTAACATCTTCTGGATTAGAATCTCTTTGTGCTTCCATTTACTAATTTCTAACTTGAACTCCTTAGTATAACTTGAGAGGCAACTCAATAAGACCTGTGGTATAGAGGACTAGGGTCAGGAAGACCAGGGTCCGAGTCCTGCCTCTTATTCCTACTAGCTGTGTGACTATGTACAAGTAACTTAATTTCTGTATGCCCTAGGAAACTCTCTAAGATATTAAGTTGTAGATCTTGGATAGTTTTTATACTGAGAATTTCTAATACTACACTATCACAAATTCAGTCTACCCTCTCTCCCAATTCAGCATCTTTCTTCACCCCACCATGGTATTACTCACCTAGGACAATAAACACAGCTCTATTTTTACAGGGCTTAAACTATATTAATACATTTAATTAAATTAACATACTCCAAGAAAAGTATATGATTTCTATACTATTTTAAAAAGGGATTTATATCTATATCTATTTATGTATATGTATATATGTGTATGTGTGTGTGTGTGTGTGTGTCTATATACATATACATGTAATCATACTTTATCATGCAGTTGAATATTTTGGTAAAAGAAAAAATGTTTTTGTTATTCAACAAAAATATTTTTATTCAAATGATGGGTGGAATTTTATGCAAAGTGAAAATACTCCATTAACTAGTCTCATATACCTGAACATTATTGAATGGCGGTCCTTAAACTAAACACAATAGCATCTCACTTAGGCAGCATTATTTTAGCATTTTCCACATAAATATATCTTGTAAATAATAATAGTTTATTCCCCTAAGCCAAAACTTTTTTGCTTTAACTATTTTTGGTTGAAATCATTCTATTATGAATATTACATGGAGAATACTAAAAGGATTTAACCTTTTTACAATTACTTAGCATCATACTTATGAACATCTATTAATGTAGTGTGCTGTAATTCACAATCCAGTTAGGTATCTCCTTTCTATTTTTCTGCCTCCTTCATCACTGTCAAGCTGTTAACTGTCACTTCCTACTGCTGTCATCATGCTTGCTAAACAAATCCCATAAATACTACCACCTACAGCTGACAATTCGATATTCTTAAAACAAAGATGTGACTATGTTACTTTCCTATTCAAAAAACTTCAATGACCTCAACGGTAGAATATATTAAAATGAACTCACTCCTCACCTCCTGCCTCACAACATTCCTTGGTTCTTTTAGGATTTAAATTAATCACCATTATTAGCACAGAGATTGACACATAGTAGGCATTTAATGAAAGCTCATGGACTGAATGACCTTCTGTATGAAGCTCTTAGAGATGTCCCCCACTCAGCTGTTATCTCCTTCTCTCCTAAAACTATCCTGTATTTATTTTGTTTATATTCTCTCTTATATTTAAATGTATAAATAGATAGAGAGGTAGATAGATAGATAAAGTATCCATATCTTGTTTATATACAATAGATAGTCAAATGAAATGAGACCCTCTTAGATCATTCAATAGTTACCAACAGGAGGTTTACTTAGCTATGAAGGAGGATATTCAACATCAGATCTGGAAATTAAGAGCTTATCAGTAATTGTGAAGGTTGGGAATGTTTTTCTGTTTTATCTTTATATCTCCAGTATCATCCAATAACTTGTATATAATACATAGTTAATAAATACTTGATTTATCTGGTTAGTTCTATACAAAACCACATAATCCTTACAGCATTTGGCCACTCTGAATTGATCTATAGCCTAAATCGAGCCATTTTCCTGGGTTGTGGTTACATCTGTGGCTTCATTTCCCAGAATCAGATCAAGACTGAGACCCAAGGGTGCAGTAAAATGGAAGCACATGCCTTCTCATATCCTTTTGTGTTAGTGAGTGTTCTTTTGATGGTTTGTATATTATTAATATAATCTGTAGTTAGGATGCAAGTTAGTGTGATTATATTTCGGTTACTCCAAATCTAGAAGTAAGTTACACAATTAATATACCTGAATTTGAGAAAGGCATTATACAAAAAAAAAATATCTCTTGATATCTCTGTAGAAAACACGGAATGATGAGGTCTGGAATCATTCGTTCATTCATCCATCCACTTATTCATTAAAATATTTTGGCAGAATTTTCCAGTTGGGCAGCTAAATAGTTCAGTGGATAGAGTGCTTGGCATGGAGTCAGGAAGACCTGAATTCAAATCTGACCTCAGACACTTACTAGATGTGTGACCTTGGGCAAGTCACTTAATGTCTGTTTGCCTAGGTTTCTCCAAATGTAAAATGGAGATAATAATAGCACCAACTCCACAGGATTGTTGCTCTCTCAAATGAGATAATATTTATAAAGTGTCTGGCATATAGTAGGTACTTATTAAGTATTTTTTTTCCATTCTGGAAAGGGCCTTTGGAATCATCTGCTCCAAACTGTAAACCCTGCCTCCTACTACTACCTGCCAACTTGGTCTCTAACATGCATGACAAATGACATTTCAGATTATGCTTTAAGACCTCAGTTAAAGGGGAATACACTACTGCCTCAAGCAGTTGATTTCACTTTTGGATGGCTTTAATTATTAGAAACATTTTCTATTAAAACTCCAATATTGTATTTAGACATAATACTTTATAATCATGCTTTACCTATCATGTACTTGTTATGTTTATTTTTTAAACTCATGTCAGGTTTTACATTTAAAAACTTTATAATATTATATTTTAATTATGTATAATTATATAATATGATGTATTATATATAACACATAATAATTATATAATAATAAAAACTGGTTAAATTTATTTCTCTTTGCTTTTTAAAAATTAAATTAATTTAAATTACCAAAATTGTTAGTTTCTTTCCTTATCTCCTTCTACCCATTAAGAAACAAAATAAAACCCATGTACTAAATAAGCATTGTCAAGTAAACCAAATTCGTATGTTGATCATGTGCGCCTGGAATCTATCACATCTTTGGAATTATGGTTAATCATTGGATAAATCAGAGCTCTTAAGTCTTTCAAAGTTGTCTGTTTTTCCCAAGTTGTTGTTATTGTATAAATTGTTCTGGTTCTGCTTATTTCACTCTGTATAAATTTTTACAAGTCTTCCTTTTCTCTGAAACCATCCACAATAAATAAGCACAATAGCATTCCATTATATTTATATGGCATAACTGGTTCAACTATTACTCAATTAATGTATCCCCTTAGTATTCAGTTCTTTGTTATATCCCAAAAGAGCTGTTACAAATATTTTGTATTTATGGGTCCTTTTCCTCTTTCTTTGATCTCTTTGGAACATGGGCCTAGTAACAGTATTGCTGCATCAAAGGATACATACTGTTTAGTAACTCTGGGGGCACAGTTACAAATTATGTTCAAAAAAAGCTATACTAATTCATAGCTCCACCAACGCTACATTAATGTTTCAGTTTTTCCACAGCCACTCCAATATTTGTCATTTTATTTTTAGTTAATAGGTTTAAAATTTTATAATAGATTCAGCTCAATATTATAGACTATTAAGCTTTTCTTAACTCTTCATGTTCTAATCCAGTGTTTCAGTTATCCTGACTAGATTGGTATCATTAACAGATTTCAATAAAATTATCATTTATGCTTTTATCCAAGTCTTGTTTTTTTTTTTAATGTTAATTTAACAGGAACAAACATAGATTCTTGGAGCACTCCAAATGGAGTTCTTATTTAAGTTGAATTTAAATGAACTATAGCAATGACAATAATAATAACAATAATAATACATAGCATTTATATAGTGCATTAAAGTTTGCAAATTTCTTTACATGTGTTAATTCCTTTGTCCATTTTATCTTCACAGCAACTCTGGGAGGTAGTATTATTATCTTCATTTTACAGATGAGGAAATTGAAGAAGACAGCAGTTAAGTGACTTGCTCAGGGTCACATCCTATTAAGTTCCTAAGGCTGCATTGGAAGTCAGATCTTGTAACTGTACTATCATATAGCATGCATGTCTCTGTACCACAAGAATATTATGAGAAATTTTATTAAATGCTTTTATAATATATGGATAAACTGTATCTATGGTATTTCTCTGATCTATCATTTTAGTAACTGGGTCAAAAAATGGAAAATGGATTATTTTTGGCATGACTTTTTTTTGTAAATGAAATCACACAGGTTCTTTGTGATTTCTTCATTTTTTGGAAATATTAGATTTCTGCCAACTATTCTTCTAATAATGTGTTCCTGAATTTTGTCAAGAATTAAAGTCAACTTATTGGTCTATTGTTTGTATTTTCCATTATTTAATGATTTTTTAAATCTTCTGACTTTTCTTGGTTCACAAAATCATTCTTTGATCAAACTGGATGGTGGTAGGGAAGACAGACACTTCCTTTTTGGTTATAGGCTCAAGGCTTTGGCTCCTCAAAGCCTATCTGAGCTTAACTCCTAGTTGATAGAATCCCTTCTCTAACATACATAAGACCGGTTTCATGTGCAGCATCTTCTGATTTCATCCAATGGCTAAATGCAGTCCACCCCTCCCAAAATGATTAAGTGCTTGTTCATACATAATTTATACTTTTGTTTGATTTATTCAGTTGAGATGAAGTTTATATTTTTGATTGATTGATTATATAACTCAATCAAAGTAGGGAGATCTCATCTCAGAAAGGTATCAGTAGGAATACCATCTTGTTATGTTAATGAGGGTTTATATTACTCTAAGATGTCAAGCTTCCATGACAGGTTTGTGGTTTGTTTTCTGACCTACTCATTTATTTTTTCTTTCTGCTGGCATATTATTAAGTAATACTGTACTGAGCACTTATTTTGTTCAGGAGTACAAAATCCAGATAAGACATGCTCCTTGTCCTCCTAGTGATTCCAGTCTAGGAAAGGCAAGGGCACAAATACAGATAACTATTAATATACAATATTACATAATAAGTTCATCAGAATTACACACCAAAATGATATGCTGTGTTAAAGAGATAGATCTTATAGACTATGGAGATCAGAGAAGGCTTCATGGAAAAATAAGTACTATTTTACTTGAAACAGAGAGATACAAAGTAGAGAAGGAAAACTATAGCCCAATATTCTTAATAAACATTGACAAAAATGTAAACAAATATTAGTAAATAGGTATAAAATATACACAATGATCAGATTGCAATTATACCAGGAGTATAGAATTGGTTAAACATAAGGAAGACTACAAATATCTTAATAATATAAATAATAAAAATTACATGATTATATCAATAGAAGATGGAAAAGGCTTTTTAATAAAATTCAGTAATATTAAGGAGATTAGAAAGCATAGTAGTAAATCAATTTTTGTTATATTTTTATTTATTTCGTTGACTATTTCCCAATTACATGTACAAAATTATCATACATTTTTAAAAAAAATGAGTTTCAAATTCTTTTCCTCCCTCACAACCTACCTCCTCCTTGAGAAGGAAAGCAAATTCGTATGAATTATACATGTGAAACCATGCAAAATATATTTTCTTATTAGCCATGTGGCAAAAGAAAACACAGACAAAAAAACCCAAAGGTTTAAAAAACGTATGTTTCAATCTGCATTCAAAGTTCATCAGTTCTCTCCCCAGAGGTGGATAGCATTTTTCATCATGGGTCCTCTAGAATTGTCTTGTATCATTGTCTTGATCAGAGTAACTAAATCTTTCATAGTTGATCATCATTACAATACTGCTGCTACTGCATACAATGTTCTCCTGGTTTCTATTCATTTCACATTGCATGAGTTCATAAAAGTCTTCCCAGGTTTTTTCTGAAACCATCCTGTTCATAATTTCTTAGAGCACAATAATATTCTATCATAATCATATAGCACAACTTATTCAGCCATTCCACAATTGAGGAGCATCCCCTCAATTTCCAATTCTTTGTTACCACAAAAAGAGTTGCTGTGAATATTGTACAAATAGATCCTTTTCACTTTTCTTTAATGTCTTGGATATACAGAGGCAATAGTGTTATGTAGCTGAGTCAAAGAATACTCACAGTTTCATAGGTCTTTGCGCATATTTCCAAATTGTTCTCCAGAATGGTTGGATCAGTTCACAACTCCACCAATGGAGTCCTAATTCTTCCACATTCCTCTAGAATTTCCTTTTCTTTCATGTTCTGGTATGAGGTGATATCTCAGAAATGTTATAATTTTCATTTCTGTAGTCCATTGTTATTTAGAGCATTTTTTTCATTTGACTATAGATTTGATTTCTTTTTCTGAAAACTGACTGTTCATATCCTTTAACCATTTATGAGTTGGGGAATGGCTATTGTTTTTTATAAATTTGGCTCAGTTCCCTACATGTTTGAGAAATAATGCCTCTAAAAGAAACTTACTGTAAAAATTTCCCCCAGTTTCCTGTTTTCCTTCTAATTTTGGGCTGCGTTAGTTTTGTTTGTGCAAAAGTTTTAAAATATTTTTTCTATTTTTTTTTGGTCATAAACTTTTTCCTTTCCCATAGATCTGACAGATACATTTTTCCATGCTCCTCTAATTTACTTAACATATCACCCTTTGTATCTGAATCATTTATCCACTTTGAGTGAATCTCACAGTGTGAGATTTTAGTCTATGCCTAGTTTCTATGGGACTACTTTTCAGTTTTCCCAGCAACTTTTCTCAAATGGTGAGTTATTACCCCCCAAAGCCTGGATCTTTGGGTTTAACAAAAACTAGATTGCTATGGTCATTTACTATTGTGTATGGTATACCTAATCCAATCCACTGAGCCACCCCTCTATTTCTTAGCCAATACTAGACTGTTTTGATGATTACCACTTTGTAATATAGTTTAAAATCTGGAATTGCTAGGCCTTCCCTCACCCTTCTTTTTCATTAATTCCCTTGATATTTTTGACCCTTTGTTCTGTCAGATTAACTTTGGTATTATTTTTTTTCTAGCTCTATAAAATCATTCTTTGGTAGTTTGGTTGGTATGACACTGAGTAAGTAAATTAACTTAGGCAGAGTTGTCATTTTTATTACACTGGTTTGGCCTACCCATAAGCAATTTATTTTTCTCCATTTGTTTAAGTCTGTCTTTGTGTGAAAAGTGTTTTGTAATTGCATTCATGTAATTCTTAGATTTGTCTTGGCAGGTAGACTTCCAAGTATTTTATATTATCTGCAGCTATTTTAAATGGAATTTCTCTTTCTATCTATTGCTGCTAGATTTTGTTGGTAGTATATAGAAATGTTGGTGGTTGATGTAAGTTTATTTTATACTCTGCAACTTTGCTAAAGATGTTCTTTGTTTCAACTAGTTTTTTAGTTGATTCTCTAGGTTCTCTAAGTATGATGTCATCTGCAAAGAGTGATAGTTTTGCTTCTTCATTGCCTACTTTTGTTATGTCACTTTCCTTTTCTTGTTTTATTGCTATAGCTAGCATTTCTTATACAATATTGAATAGTAATGGTGATAATAGGCATCATCACTCCTGATCTTATTGATAAGGCTTTAAGTTTATCGTCATTACATATAATGCTTGTTCTTGGATTTAGATAGGTACTACTTATCATGTTAAGAAAGGCTCCTTTTATTCTCATGCTTTCTTGTGTTTTTAATAGGAATGGGTATTGTATTTCATCAAATACCTTTTCTGCAGCTATTGATATAATAATATATTTTTTGTTGATTTTGTTATTGATATGGTCAACTATGCTGACGGTTTTCCAGATTCTAAAACAACCCTGCATTCTTGGTATAAATCTCATTTGGTCAGACTGTATGACCTTTCTGGTATAGTGTTGTAATATCCTTGCTAGTTTTTATTTAAATTTTTGCATTGATTTTCATCAGGGAAACTGGTCTACAGTTTTATGGATGAATCCATCCTATTGACAATCACAGTTGTGATTACTGTATTGTTTCTTAACAGAGTAAATAATAGCCATCTAAAACCAAGCGTAAACATTATAGATGATGGAAGAAAGTCAGAGGCCTTTCCAGTAAGATCAGGGGTAAAGGAAGCATACTCATTACCACTAGTACTATTTAAAATTCCTTTAAATGTTAGCTATCGAAATATTGAAAAAGAGGAACTGAGGGATTAGTATATGAAAGAACAAAACAAAACAATTGATTTTTGCAGGTAATATGATTTACATATAAATCCCAAGAGAGGCAGCCAAAAATAAATTGAAATAAATTCAGTAATGTAGATATGAAGTAAGCCCACATAAATTACTAGCATTCTTTTGTATTTCCTACAAACCCAAGAGAAGAGCTAGAAAGAGAAAATTCATTCAAAATTTATAAGAAGGTATAAAATAAAAAAGAAATTCATTTACCAAGATATAAACAGGAACTATAAGAATCCAACTATAAAACTTATCACAAGAATAATACACTATGAGCACCAGCCCTGAAGTCAGGAGGACCTGAGTTGAAATCCGGGCTCAGACCAAACACTTGACACTTACTAGCTGTGTGACCCTGGGCAAGTCACTTAACCCCTATTGCCTAAAAAAAAAAAAAGAATAATACACTACGACCAGGTAGGATTTATACCCGGAATGAAGGACTGGTTCAATATTAGGAAAACTATCAGTGTAATTGATCATATCAACAACAGAACTAACAGAAACCACATGATCATCTCAATAGATGCAGAAAAAGTTTTTGATAAAACACAACACCCATTCCTATTAAAAACAATAAAGAACATAGATGTAAATAGAGTCTTCCTTAAAATAATAAGTAGCATCTACCTAAAACCATCAGCAAGCATTATATGTAATGGGGATAAGCTAGAAGCATTTCCAATAAGATTGGGGGTGAAACAAGGATGTCCATTATCACCACTGTTGTTCAATATGGTACTGGAAACATTAGCTTCAGCAATAAGATAAGAAAAAGAAATTGGAGGTGTTAGAATAGGCAAAGAAGAACCAAAGCTATCACTCTTTGCAGATGATATGATGATATACTTAGAGAATCCTAGAGAATCAAGTTAAAAATTACTTGAAATAATAAACAACTCTAGCAAAATTGCAGGCTATAAAATAATCCCACGTAAATCATCGGCATTTCTATATATTACCAACAAAGTCCAACAGCAAAAGATAGAAAGAGAAATTCCATTTAAAGTTACTCTAGACATTATAAAATATTTAGGAGTCTACCTGGCAAAATAAACTCAGGAACTATATGAACACAATTACAAAACACTTTTTACACAAATAAAGTCAGATCTAAATAATTGGAAAAACAGCATTTGCTCATGGGTAGGCCAAGCTAGTATAATAAAAATGACAATTTTACCAAAGCTTATTTACTTATTTAGTCCCATACTAATCAAACTACCAAAACTTATTTTACAAAACTAGAAAAAATAATAACAAGATTCATTTGGAAGAACAGAAGGTCCAGAATATAAAGAGAACTAATGAAAAGAAATGCAGAGAAAGGTGGATTATCCATTCCAGATCTTAAATTGTATAAAGCAGCAATTATCAAAACTACTTGGTACTGGCTAAGAATAGAGTGGTGGATCAGTGGAATAGCAAGACACAGTAGTCAATGATTATAGTAATGTACATTTGATAAACCCAAAGACCCCAGCTTCTGAGATAAGAACTCACTATTTGACAAAAACCTCTGGGAAAACTGAAAAAGTGTATGGCAGAAACTAGGCATGGACCAAAATCTCATACCATATGCCAAAATAAAGTCAAAATGAGTTCATGATTTAGATATAAAAGTTGATACTATAAGCAAACTGGGAGAGCTTAACACCTGTCAGATTTATATAGAACAGAAGAATTCATGACCAAACAGGAGATAGAGAACATTATGACATGCAAAATGGATAATTTTGATTACATTAAATTAAAAAGTTTTTGCACAAACAAAGCCAATGCAACCAAGATTAGGAGGGAAGTAGAAAACTGGGCAAGAATTTTTACTATCAGTGTCTCTGATAAGGGCCTCATTTCTAAAATATATAGAAAGCTAAGTCAAATTTATAAGAATACAAGTCATTTCCCAACTGATAAATGGTCAAAGGATATGAATGGGCAGTTTTCAGATGAAGAAATTAAAACCATCTATAGTCATATGAAAAAATGTTTTAAATCACTATTGACTAGAGAAATGCAAATCAAAACAACTCTGAGGTAACACATCACAACTGTCAGATTGGCCAACATGATAAAACAGGAAAATGATAAATGTTGGAGAAGTTGTGAGAAAATTGGAACACTAATGCATTGTTGGTGGAGTTGCGAACTGATCCAACTATTTTGGAGAGTAATTTGGAGCTATGCCCAAAGGGCTATAAAAATGTGCATACCCTTTGACCCAGCAATAGTACTTCTAGGTCTGTATCCCAAAGAGGTCATAAAAATGGGAAAAGGACCCACATGTACAAAAATATTTATAACAGCTCTTTTTGTGGTGACAAAGAACTGGAACTTGAGGGGATGCCCATCAATTGGGGAATGGCTGAACAAGTTGTGGTATATGAATGTAATGGAATACTATTGTACTATCAGAAATCATGAGCAGGCAGACCAGAAAAACCTGGAAAGATTTGTATGTACTGATGCTGAGTGAAGTGAGCAGAACCAGGAGAATGTTGTTCACAGTAACAGTCACGTTGTGTGATGACTAACTTTGATAGACTTAGCCCTTCTTAGCAATACAAGGATCTAAGACATCTCCAAAGGCCTTGTGATGGAAAATGCTATCCACATCCAAAGAAAGAACTATGGAGTTTCAATGCAGATCAAAGCATACTATTTGCTCTTTTTTTCCTTCTGTTTTGTTTTGTTTCCTCTTTCTTGTTTTTCCTTCTATTGGTTCTGATTTTTCCTTACAACATGACTAATGTGAAAATGTGTTTAATGGGATTGTATATGTATAGCCTGCATCAGATTGCACGCCATCTTGGGGAGGAAGGTGAGGGGGGAGGGGGAAAATTTAAAACTCAAAAGTTTATGGAAGTGATTGTTGATAAATAAAATTAATAAAAAAAGAATTTAAAAAATCCATCATTTTTTGGATTTGTAGAAATAAAGACAAGCTAGCTCTTTTCAAAATAGTACCAAACTGGAAATAAAGAGGCAATGGTTAAAAGATTATGACATATGAATATAACAGAATATCAAGGCAACAATTATTATGGTTATGAATGTTATTGGTCACAAAGAATAATGAAATGGGCAGTTTCAGAGGAAAGTGAGAAAATTCTATGAACTGTTACAGAGTGAAGTAAGCAAAACTAAAAGAATAATTTATACAATGAAAGAACTTTGTAAGATTTTAGAACTCTGATCAATGCAATAATAAACTACAAACTTAGAGGACTGAAGATGAATCCTGCCAGCAACTTCCTGACAGAGAGGTGATAGGCTTGTCTGAAAATACAGAAAGAGACATATTTTTAGACATTGCCAAAGTGGGAATTTGTTTTGCTGGACTATACATGTTTTTATGAGGGTTTTTTATTTTTAAAAATTGTTTAATTATAGGGGAAATATTGAGTATCCACTCAGTTTCTAAGCAGAATCACAGTCATCATCATCATTGCTTTAAAGGATTCAAAAATTGGGGCAGAGCCAAGATGACGGCAGAATAAAGGCAGGGACTTCCCTGAGCCCCTCCAAACAACTTTAAAATAATGCCTCAAAACAAAGTATATAGTGGCAGAACCAACAAAAGAATGTGATGAAATAATTGCCTAGTCCAAGACAGATTAGAGGGTTGAAAGAAAAGGACTATTTTACCTGGGTGAAAATGGAAATCAGTCCAGCATAGGCTATGCCCCCACAAGCCAGCAGCAGGTCTTGGGGGTGACTGAATTGGCAGCAGAGGCTTCCAGAACTTTCAGCCCACAGATGGTAAAGGGGCTAGGCAACTGTTTAGAAGGAGATTATAGGAAGACCTTTATTGGCAATGGGTGCAGGACTGTTGCATTGCCCATATGTGGTATTAGGTTACTTAGAAGGAGTAAACATAGTCAGAGGGCATGGGTGTGAGTTCACTATGATGGGATGATATGCAAAAAAATAAAATAAAATTAAGGAATGAGAAAAGGATGGGTTTGGAAAAGGGGAAAGGAGAAGTAGAAGAGGGTAAATTGTCTCACATAAAGAGGTGTGAAAGAGTTTTTCCAGTGGATGGGAAGATGAAGCAGTGTGGCAGACCACCTGAACCTGGAACTGGCTCAAAGAGGGAATAACATACATACTCATTTAGGGATAGAAATCTATCTTATCCTCTAGGGAAGTAGGAGATAAAGGAGACGTGCCGATAGAAGGGAAAGCAAATTAGGGGATGCTGTGGTCAGAAGCAAGACATTTTTGAGGAGGGACACGGTGAAAAGAGAAAGAGAGAAGGACAAATGGGAAAATAGGATGAAGAGAAATACACAGTTATTTTAACTGTGAAAAAAATTTTAAACAAGTTTCTCTGATAAAGGTCTCACTTCTCAAATATATAGACAAATGAGTCAAATTTATAAGAGTGCAAGTTATTCCCTAATTGATAAATGTCCATAGAATATGAACAGACAGTTTTTAGATGAATAAAGCATATCTGTAGTCATATGAAAAAAATGCTCTAAATCACTATGGACTAGAGAAATGCAGATTAAAACAACTCTGAGGTACCACCTCACATCTCTCAGATTGGCTAGTATGACAGAAAGGGAAAAGAATAAATGTTGGAGAGGATGCGTGTAAATTGGGACACAAATGCATTGTTAGTGGAGTTGTGAACTGATCCAACTATTCTGGAGAGCAATTTGGAACTATGTGCAAAAGGTTATAAAATTGTGCATACCCTTTGACCCAGCAATACCACTACTAGGTCTGCATCCCAAAGAGATTAAGAAAACTAGGGAAAAGACCTATGTGAACAAAAATATAGCAGTTCCTTTTGTGGTGGTAAAGAACTGGAAATTGAGAGGATCATCATCATTTGAGTAATGGCTGAACAAGTTGTGGTATATGATTAAGATAGACTACTATGTGCTCTAAGTAATGATGAACAGAATGCTCTTAGAAAATTTTAGAAAAAAACATGAACTGATACAAAATGAAAGGAGTAGAACCAGGAGGACATTGTACTCAATAATAGCAATACTGTATGATGATCAGCTATGGACTTAGCTGTTCTCAACAATACAAAGATCTAGGACCTATGCTGAAAAGTGCTATCTACCTACAGAGAAAGAACTGAAAAAGTCTGAATACAGTTTGTAGCATATTTTTTTTAACTTTCTTTATTTTTCTTGTTTTTTTTGTCTGTTTTTTTTTTACAACATGACTAATATGGAAATATGTTTTGCATGAATGCATATGTATAAGCCATATCAAATTGCTTGTCTTCTCAAAGAGAGGGTAGAGGTGTGACCAAGGGAGAAAATTTGGAACTCAGAATTTTTTAAAGAACAAATGCTAAAATTTGTTTTTACATTAATTGGAAAAAATAACATATTTGAAACCTGAAAAAACAAAGGATTTGTAAAATAATGACCCTCCCATGAATTTGTAAATCACATTTTGCAAGGCAAAAGAATGTTACACCTCATATAAGCAAATCTCATTTTACTTTGCTAGAAAAAATCTTATTAAATGGTAAGTTTTATTCGGAATAATACCTCACACATACACTTACATATATATATATATACACATATATACATATGTATACATATATACACATATACACATATTATGTGAATGGATAATTTAATAAGTTTCAAATAATTTTCACATAGATTTTCTCATTTTATTTTCCCAACAGCTATGTAAGGAAGGAAGAGCTGATATCCCTTTCAGTTCAATCAATCAAAGAGATGATAAGTTTGAACTAGGGAGGAAGTTTTATGAGTAGAGAGATGAGTGAAATGTCCAGGAGGTAGAAAAGTTGTCTATTGACAGAAAAAAAGAAGCGCAGAAGAGGGGAGGGTTTGGGAGAAAATATAATATAATGGAACTAAGATATTATTTTTCTTTCCTATACTCACACAAGGAGTCACAGAGCAGAGCTGAGACATCAAGGCTCCAGCCTCCAAGTCCAGTGTGTTTCTCAGCATACCACATATCCTGATGGTCAATAATGTATATAGGTGTTAAACACTAATGGCGAAAATACATCTAGCTATGAGACCTATTCTATGTTAAGAGAATTATGATATTAATCAATATAGCATTTTAATGGTAAAAGAAGAAAAGCTTGGTGATTAAACATTAAGAAGAATATTTCAACTAAATTAGAAGAAAATTAATTTCTTTGCAATTTAAAGAATAAAATTACAATTATTACTACTTTTCTGGTTTAGCTAAAAATTCTGGTATTAGAAATTTGATTTTCAAGGTATAGAAGTCTGATTTATCTTTCCTAAAAGAAATATGAAATGAGGATAGCATATCTCTGTATTTTAAAAATTACTCAAATATATTCTTCATTTAATTTACTCTTTATATTTGTTGACAATCCTAAGCACCATATGCTGAGTATGAATATATATTTATGTAACTTCATAGTTACATATTTTGTTTTCTATATTTATAAAAACAAACTCTTTCTCACATATGTAGAAATCAATTTTTAATATTGTTAATCAAGTATAATTAGAATTTCATATTGTTTAAAGTTATTTCCCCAAAATTACTCTATTACTGCATAGATAACATAAAAATTCTTCCTATCAAATATCTATCAATCTTTCTGTCTATCTATCTCTGTGTCTAATGTTTTTTGTATTTGGTTTTATTAATATCTACTAATAACCATAGAAATCTTACATTGTTAAGAGTATTTAATGCTTTTAATTCCTGCAAGAATAAGCTGTATTGTTCCATATTGCTTCCTGTCAACTACAGAACATACAATGTTTTATTTAAATAGTATCTTTGATCCTTTCATTTCAAAGCCTTGGGTATATGTATGAGCTACATAAGAACTATTGTCCTCATTTTACAAAGTGAAAATGTTAAGCAGAGTAGATAAGGAACAACCATTAAGTCAAATAGTCAAAAGTCAATAAGTATTAAGTATTCATTAACTGCTTATGTGTCAGGCACTATGCTAAGCAATGGGGATACAAATAGAAGTTGAAAGAAAGACAGTCTCTGCTCTCAGTGAATTTACATTCTAAGGGAGGAAGACAAAACAAGAAAGGAAGCTAAATAGAGCAGCAGAAAGGGAAATCCAAGTCCAAAGGATATTAAACTAATTAGTAATTAAATGAAAACCTTGAAGTTCTACTAGAATTTGAAGCACTAGCTAATTTATGGAGGATCTATTTTAAGCCTGCCTCTAAGCCATACCATATATGTAGTCACCTACTACTTGGGTTATTAGTAAGATAAACACTATAAGGAACAGTCATAAAGCTTGAATTCACTTTCAAACAGTAGAGAATTCATGGATATATGAAAAAGTTCAGCAATGGTTATTTCAACAGAAATTTAAATAACTTGATGACCCTTTTCTCATCAGTAAAATAAACATTCTATCATTTGGTAGCTCTTTGCTAACTAAAAGGATGTTCTATGCAAAACAAAAAAATATGACAGGGAAGAAAAGGTAAAAACAATCTGAAAAAATATTTTTGTTCAGTTAAATTTAAAAAAATGGGTGTGTGTGTGTGTATGTGTGTGTGTGTGTGTGTGTGTGTGTGTATTTTGTATTGACTTACCTGTGCAATGTTGTTTCCCTCTGTAGAATGTAAACTCCTGGAGGATAAAGGATATTTTGCCAATGTAATAATGATAACAATGATAGCCATAATTCATATAAAGTGCAGAAATTTCCCAATATTAATACTTATTGCTTTGTTAAATCTTGAAGAAAATCATGCTTTATTCCTTACAGATGAGACTGTGAGCCCAGTAGGATAGTTCAAATTGTCAACATTTATCCTGTAATTAAGCCATTTGGACAAACTACTTATATACCATTTTTCTACTAACCACATTCTTTGCCTCAACCCCTAAATTCTGGTTCATTGTTAGATTCTGCAGTATTTGAAACACATTTAGCCTGACTTTATGTTATTTGTCTTTATTGCTGTAAACCTAAAAAATTAAGAAAAAATGAAGACAATTTTGTAAATAATGAACATAGAAATTACATATCAATTTCCTGCAAGAAGAAGACATAAATGCAGTTTATTTTCTGACCTTTCTGGTAGTGTACATCAAGAAATCAGTGATAATAAAGCTTTAGCTTACAAAGAATGGCTGATTAAAAAAGATATCTCCTTAAAAACAGTATGAGTCTATTCAAAATACTGCTGTTTGTGGGCCCACAGTAATAATGATAGGTTCAATTCGTATTTTTTTTTGTTTTATTTTTATATATAAATGGTTAACTCTAAACTCATTCTTTCATTCTTTCAGATTATGGTACTGAATAAATTCTCTTTTGCGATGTATGTTCTAAGTAAGAGGAGGGAATAGAACTATGATTTCATTGTTAGAAAGAACTATCAAGTGAGTAAAATATTTCTACCAGAGTAGATCTGCACCTTCTCTGTAACCTCCACTCTTAAGAGAGTTTTCATTGCAAGATTAAGTGATTTACCCAGGGTCCCACAACTTTATAGCTCTTTGGGCATAGTTCCAAATTGCTCTCCAGAATGGTTGGATTAGTTCACAGCTCTACCAACAATACATTAGTGTTCCAGTTTTCCCACATCTTCTCCAACGTTTGTCATTTTCCTTTTCTGCCATATTAGTCAATCTGATATAGTTGAGGTGGTACTTCAGAGTTGTTTTAATTTGCATTTCTCTAGTTAATAGTGATATAGAGCTTTTTTTTTCATATGACTATAGATAGCTTTAATTTTTTCATCTGAAAACTGCCTATTCATATCCTTTGACCATTTATCAATTGGGGAATGACTTGTATTCTTATAAATTTGACTCAGTTCTCTATATATTTTAGAAATGGGGTCTTTATCAGAGACACTTGATGTAAAAATTATTTCCCAGCTTTCTGCTTTCCTTCTAATCTTGGTTGCATTGACTTTGTGCAAAACTTTTAAATTTAATTTAAGCTGGTATTTCAGTTTAATGTAATCAAACTTATCCATTTTGCATTTTATCATGTTCTGTATCTGTTATTTGGTCATAAATTCTTCTGTTCTCCATAGATCTGACAGGCAAATTCCTTTCTCTCCTAATTTGCTTATAATATCACCCTTCATGTCTAAAGCAGGTACCCATTTTGATGTTATCTTGGTGTATGATGTAAGATGTTGGTCTATGCCTAGCTTCTGCCATACTCTTTTACAGTTTTCCCAGCAGTTTTTGTCAAATAGTGAGTTCTTATCCCAGAAGCTGGAGTCTTTGGGTTCATCAAACAGCGGAATACTATAATCATTGACTGCTGTGTGTCTTGCACACTTAACCTATTCCACTGATCCGCTACTCTATTTCTTAGCCAGTACCAAGTAGTTTTGATGATTACTGCTTTATAATAGTTTTAGATCTGGTATGGATAAGCTACCTTTCCTTGAATTTTTTTCATTATTTCCCTTGATATTCTGAACATTTTGTTATTCCAAATGAATCTTGTTATGACTTTTTCTAGCTCTGTAAAATAATTTCGGTGGTTTTATTGGTTTGGCTTGGAGCCTTGCTGCATGCCCCCTGCTGTGAGGCTGGCTGCTGCTGCTCTAGGACCTTGCTCCCCTACCATCCCAGGGAGACAGACCTTTCCTGCCAGGCTGGTGAGCTGCTTCCCTCCTCCTAGATCAATTCTGAGGTGGTTTTTCTAGTAGTTTGGAGGGGAATTTGGGAGGCCTTCAGAGGGTTCCTTCCTCACTCCACCATCTTGGCACTGGAAGTCTAATTCTATATTTTCAAAACTTTTTGGAGTCCAACTGAAATGAGCTGGGAGTGGGGAATGAGACTCCTTTGCTTTCTTTGGCCTCTCAGAAACTTTCCATCACACACAACTCAAAAAGGTGATTTTTTTTTCAGAAATGGAAACTTTAGGCAAAAACAGAATGTATAACACATGGTCTGTTAGGCCAGGTTCTTGTTAAGAATTTGAATGTGCTTGATACATGGAAAAATATAAATTCACCCTGAAATAAAAAAAAAAGATAAATATTGTACCAACATAGCCAGCTGGGAAGCCAAACTGTTCCTGGCTTATTTTTTTAATTAAAAAGCTAATAAGTGAATCCAAATATAAAAGTTTATATAATAATTCACTATAGCAGGATTTATCTGTTAAATCTGGTATAGTGAAAGGTACACTGGATTTCAATTTGAATGACCTGAATTCAAAATTCAAATTACCTGTATGACCTCCCTTGAAACTCAGTTTCCCTATGTGGAAAATAGAGGCATTAGAATAGATTACATCTAAAATCACTTCCAGTTCTAAATCTATTATTTTATGAGTCAAAGACAGAAATGAACTAGAGTTTAGGAACATGCTTAGTACATAATTTAGCATGAATTCCTAAAGAAAAAAAAACTGAGTTACAAGTATGTTTTCTGTTTCTATGATCTTGTCATCCTTCATAAATGTGTGTACCTAACTATGTTGAAAGACAAATCAGAGATATCTATGAACAAGTCAGCCTGAGAAAAGAACAAGGGGGATGAGTTTTTAAAAAGTAGAAGTATTGGGGAGGCAACTTGACAGAGGACAGGCCAGGACCCATCTGATTTCTCCCAATATTCCCCTCCAAACAACTTTAAAATAAAGCCTCAAATCAAATTTTGTAGCAGTAGAACCAAGAAAAGGTCGGAGGGAGACATTTTTCTAGCCTAAGACAACTTGGGAGATCTCCAGGAGAGGTCAGTCACATTGGGGTGGATGCAGAACTAGAACATCAGCAAGAGCACCAGTAATGGGACCCTGGAGGTGGCCAAGAGAGCAGCAGCAGCAGCTTCAGGAGCTCTCTGGCCCAAGATGGTAAGGGGGTTGGACAACCGGTCTGAAAGAGATAATGGAAGCAGGGGCGGTGGTCACAGTTCCAGGGCCAAGAGGAGCACTAGTACTTGTGGCAAGAGGGGAGCAGGTTCCCTTCCTGGGTAAAAACCACATCACAGACCAGGAGAGCAGGGACCATATCTCTTCAAGTATAATACCTCTTTGGAAGCACCAAAAACTTACAGACACCCAGAACTAACTCTGAAGAGAGTGGCACAAAAAAACCTAAAGCTTGACACAGTGTCCCCTGATCCTAGGTATGCAGAGTCTAATTTTAACATAAAGTTCAAAGTGAAAAGATAGGCTAGGGAAATGAGCAAACAACATAAAAAAGAACTTGACCATAAAAAGCTACTAGGGAGACAGGGAAGACCAAGATATAAACTCAGAAGAAGATAACAACATGATATTTAATTAAAAATAAAGGACTTCCAAGCATTATTGATTAAAAGGCCAAAGAATAGAAAATCTGACAAACACAAGACTCAAGAGAGGCATAAAAAGGTTAACAGGAGAGTTAGTATAAGGGACTCAATGGAGTTTAACTGTTTACATTCCTATATCTCTTACAAACTTTGTCATTATTAAGGAGTTAGAAGGCATTTGCATAGAGAGAAGGCATAGGTATGAGACAATTATATTGGGATGATCTCCACAAAAAGAATATAGGGGTGAGAAAGAGGAATGCATTGGGAGAAGGGGGAAAAGAGAGGTAGAATAGGGAATTTTTTCTCACACAAAGGAGATGCTCAAGAAAGAACTTTTATAGTAAACAGGAAAATGGGATGGCGTGGGTGGAGGGCAATTCTTGAACCTCACTCTCATTGGAATTGATTCAAAGAGGTAAGATTACATATATACATTGAGTTGAGTGTAGAAACCTATTTTACCCAAAAGGAAGCTAGAAGGAGAAGGAGATAATAGATATAGGGAAGAGGGACGATAAAGGGAAGGACAGAGTGGTGTGGGAGGCAGTGGTCAAAGGCAAGACAAACTTCTAAGGAGGGACAGGATTGAAAGAGAGAGAGAAGGATAAATGGAGGAAATGGGATGGAGGGAAATGTACAGTTAATGATTATAACTGTGAGTGTGGATAGCAGAATGCATTGGAAACCAGAATCCAACAATATGTTGTGTACAAGAGACACACTAAAGAAAGAAAGACATACACAGAGTTGAAATGAAGGGCTGGAGCAGAATCTATTATGCTTCAGCTGAAGTGAAGAGATCAGGGATGGCACTCATAATCTCAAATAAAGTAATATAAAAAATTTACAAGTTTCTCTGATAAAGGCCTCATTTCTCAAATATTTAGAGAAATGAGTCAAATTTATTTTTTAAAAGACCCATTCCCCAATTGATAAATAATCAAAGAATTTGAACAGGCCATTTTCAGAAGAAGAAATCAAAGCTATCCATAGTCACATGATAAAATGCTCTAAAACACTATTGGTTAGAGAAAGGAAAATTATAACTCTGAGGTATCACCTCACACCTATCAGAAATGACAAAACCTGGAGAGCATGAGGAAAAATAGGTACATTAATGAACTGTTAGTGGAGTACTAAACTGGTTCAACCATTTTGGAGAATAATCTGAAACTATGCCCCAAAGGCTATAAAACTGTGCATACCCTTTGATCCAGGAATACCACTACTAGGTCTATACACCAAAGAGAATAAAGAAAAAAAGAAAAGGACATATTTGTACAAAAATATTTAAAGCAGCTCTTTTTGTGGTGGCGAAGATTTGGAAACTGAGGGGATGCTCATCAATTGGGGAAATGCTTGAACAAGTTGTGGCATATGATTGTGATGGAGTATTATTGTGCCATAAGAAATGATGAGCAGGATGTTCCCAGAAAAAACCTGAAACATCCCCTCCAGAATTTGTCATTTTCTTTTTCTGTCATGTTGGCCAATCTGATAGATGTGAGGTGGTATTTAAGAGGTGTTTTATTTTGCATTTCTCTAATCTATAGTGAGCTAGAGCATTTTTTTTCAGGTGACTATTGATAGCTTCAATTTCTTCTTTTGAAAACTGCCTGAACATATCCTTTGACCATTCATTAACTGGGGAACGGTTCTTATTTTTATAAATTTGGCTCACTTCCATATATATTTATGAATGATACCTTTAAGAAAAACTTGCTATAATTTTATTTCTTAGTTTTCTGTGTCCCTTCCAGTTTTGACTGTTTATGTTTTGTTTGTGCAAAAGGTTTTTAATTTCATGTAATCAAAATTATCCATTTTACTTCCCATGATCCTCTCTATCTCTTGTTTTGTCATAAACTCTTCCCTTGTCCATGGATTTGACACATTTTTTACATGTTTTCCTAACTTGCTTATATCACCTTTTATGTCTAAATCATTTATCCGTTTTGACCTGATCTTATCTTGCTATATGCTATGAGATGTTGGTCTATGCCGAGTTCCTTCCAAACTGCTTTCCATGTTTCCAGGCAATTTTTTTTTCTCAAATGGTAAGTTCTTACTCCAAAAGCTTGATCTTTGGTTTCATCAAAGATTACTATTATTATTTACTAGTCTGTATTGAGTAATTCCTCTATTCCACAGATCCACCCTTCTGTTTCTTAGCCAGTACCAGTCTGTTTTGATGATTACCATTTTATAATACAGTTTGAAATCTGGAACTACTAGTTTACCTTCCTTTACATTTTTTAATTGATTCCCTTGACATGTTTTACCTTTTGTTCTTTCAGATGAATTTAGTTATTATTTTTTTCTAGCTCTATAAAATTATTCTTCAGTAGTTTGGTTGGTATGGTACTGAGGAAATAAAATAACTTAGGTAGAATTGTCATTTTTATTATATTGGTTTGGCTTACCTATGAACAATTAATATTTCTCCAATTGTTTAGATTTGTCTTTATTTGTGTGAAAAGTGTTTTGTAATTGTGTTCATATAGTCTCTGGGTTTGTCTGGGCAGGTACGCTTCCAAGTATTATATTGTATGCAGTTTTTTTAAAATGGAATTTCTCTTTCTATCTCTTGCTGTTGTATTTTTTTTTTCAGCCAAAGACAAGGTTTATTAGAACATCCATCATATTGGGCAGACTCTTAAGGAGTCCAAACATGAGTAAGCAGTGGCCCTCACACAAATGGGACCCAAATTCTTTTGGTAAGGGGCGAAGGTCTCGGCTTCTGAAACTGCTTCCGGCTGTCAAGGGGCGTAGAGGTTTCCCTGCCTCGAGGGGTTCCCAAAGAGGAAGTTGACTGGAACAGAGCACAGGCTGCATCCAGAAACGATGGGGGACATTGGCTGGTACTCGCTGTTTGCTACCAACTGTTGGTGAATGGCCTGTAGTCTTGTAGACACAAATCTGACAGAAAAGACTGCAGGGCCCAGATATAAAACAGGGACTAGATTTAGGGCCCAACTTTGAGAGGATCAAACATCCTTAGCTCTGTTTGGATTTAAATAATTCAATTTTCCAACCATGCATTATCAAATCCACCTCATAGCCAGACTCAGGAAGAATAGCCAGGTGGGTAACATTCCCTTTCAAGGGAACCTAATGGGGAAACTGAGCCAGGAGGATCCCATCTTAGACTGAGGCAAAAATTGTCCTCTCAGCTTTTCCCAATGCTGACTTCCCACCAGTATCACCTTCTCTGAGTAGCCTGTGGCATTTCTCTCAGATGGTGGATTATTGATCATCAGTGGATTATGACCCATCAGACAACTCAAAATAAAATCCTATGAGCTTTTACCTCAAACAGCAAGTCTTACTAATCACAGGTTAGGAAAAAACGTTTTCCAGGATTTATATATCAAACTTAAATTTGTCCTGGTGTAAAAAGCCAATCATTAGAGATTTCTATACACTTGCAAATTCTCAGCAAGCCATACATAATCCAAACAAACTTTTTGGTTAGTTTACACATTAAAACAATAACCCACAATAGCTAAATTATGTTAGCGGTAACCAAATTACGAAAAGTTGCTTAACATAATTGATACAGAAAGTTCACCAATTTGAAACTTGAAACAAACCCATTACCAATCAGGTGACTTCAGTTTTGTTAAATGCACTTCCAAATTACTTTACACAGAGAATCAACATTTCATCATTAACAATTAAAACTACAAATTTAAAAGAGCATGCTTACCCTAGTTCGAAGGATAGCTTCTTTACCTTGAACAGGATGTGCTAAACCTGGGTGATGCTTCCAGGCAAAGGTTGTCCTAGAGCCCAAGGCCATTGCCAGTGGGGCCCATGCTGTAGCTGCTGCCTCTCCCACCCCCTTCCTTTCCCAGGTGGGGGAGGACAAAATCAAAGGTGAGGGGTAAAGGGTGAAACTCTCTTCTATGAGAAGGGTTAACAGATACCCTCGACTCAAACGAAGGGAGTGGGAGAAAAGAGTGACCTTAATGATCCATCACAAAACCTCCAGAATCTGCCAAGATATTTTCAGGTGTTCTAACTTTACCTGTAACCTCCATGAAGGAGGATTCAGAGGTGCAGAGGGAAGGGAGTAAGTAAGCCTCAGGCAACCAAAAAGCAACTGCAGTTTTTCCCAATTCCCTAGTGCTGAGGGAATTAACTGATACACTTCTGGATAGGGCATCTGTCCTCCTTGTCCTCTATGCTGCGGAAGGTGTACCCAGGTCCATGGCCTTGAACCGACCCAGTGGACCGAGAGCCTGAGAGTGGCAGGCCCAGTGCTAGACAGCCTCGTAACTGTCTGCCTGAAAAGTACCTCCAAGCCTTGGTGCTTGGAGAGTGACCCCAACTGCAGAGCAAGAAAGGGAGGGAGAGGAGACTTACATACCTTCCAGTCTTGGCTGCAGAAGAACTTGGGGTTAGGCAGTTTCCCTGTACAGGTCACCGAAATGATGCGGTTTAAGGGTTCAGGGGTGCTGGGACCCCAAAATCACAACACGCGGGTCCTGCCCGAAAGAATTCGACCCAAGCCTTCCTTCAGCCAAAGACAAGGTTTATTAGAACACCTGTCATATTGGGCAGACTCTTAAAGAGTCTAAACATGAGTAAGCAGTAGCTAGATTATGAGAATCTAAGCAGTGGCTAGATTTTAGGAATCTGAGCAGTGGCTAGATTATAAGAATCTAAGCCCTTATTGTTGTATTTTGTTGGTAGTATATGGATATGCTAGGAATTGATGGGGGTTTATTTTATTTCCTGTAACTTTAATAAAGTTGTCCATTGTTTCAGCTAGTTTTTTACTTAATTCTCTAGGGTTTTCTAAGTATACCATCGTCTCATCATCTGCAAACAGTAATAGTTTTGTTTCCTATATGCTAATTTTTATTCTTTCAATTTTTTTTCCTTTTCTTATTGATATAGCTAACTTTTTTTTTACCAATACAAAACATTTATAAAGTTAAAAGACAGTAATTTGAGTGATTGAGGAAATTTCTTTCTTTTTTAAAAATTTAATCCCTTGTAATCAATTCTTCTCCTCAGGATCCTTACTCCCTTTGGACCAGAAGTGATAATGTTCCTTATGGTCCCTGATCCCTTGTGACTGAAAATGATACTGCTTTGTAGGTATCCTACTCCCTCTTGACCAGAAGTGTTCCTCTTCACCCTTGAACTGTGGCCCATATGTGGGAACAAGCAATGGGTTTGCCAAACAGTATCTGGTCTTATTTCCAGTGCTAGCAAAGGGGTCCCCTGTAATGTTTTTCTAGCCAGTTGCCAGACTCCTTATAGGTCTCTGTCTTTAGAGTTCCCAAAGGTGCTACTGATTCTGTCAGCACCACCTAGTCTCACCACTGTTGTTTCATCTATGTGAGCTCCAGACCAGCTTCCACCCCTGTGTCACAGATCTTTCTTTCTTCCTACCTCCTAATTTGTCTTGGGCTAGAAGAATGTCTCTGACTTTTTTTTTTTTTGGCTTTGCCACTCCAGAATTTGATTTGAGGCATTATTTTAAAGTTATTTGGAAAGGAATTTTGGGAGAGCTCATATGAGTACTTTCTCTACTCCATCTCCCTATGACATAGTTTTAATGATAATGTAAAAGAAATGCAAAAATTAACACTTAATTTGAATTAAGCCATTTTGTCTCTCCCCTGACATTCCCCACCCCCAAAAGAAAAAGTGGAAATAAATTACATGTAATTATATAATCATTCCTTAATATTTTAATAATCAGAATTTCATTATATGCATTGGAATGGAGAGTCACATAGTGACTGAGTCAAATTATCAATGAGTGCTATCAGGCAATATTAAGGAATGATCAAATAATAGCTAAAGTGGGACACAGTTACAGAAACTTGGAGGAGGAGGAGGGACATTTGGAAAGGGGTAGTGTACCTTTAAGATATAAATCTATTGAAATCCAACCCTAGACATTGCCAGGGTCACTCTGCTTATTACTTTATGACATTTCCAGATTAAAGGTGCGGTAGGGGCTCACATTAATTTGCTTAATGTTTGACTAGAAATGCTTCCCATAACTATTAGAGCACACTTTGGGCTCTCTTCATTTCAGAGCTCTTGTCAGTCATTTGAGAATGATATGCCCTGTGACTGGGATGAATAAACACACCATATATTAAACAGAGCTTTGATCTAAGGAGACTGGAGAATGCCAACAACTAATTCTGAGGAAGGAGAAAAAACAGAAACTCAAATCTGAGAATGGAAAGGTAAAACTACTGCAAAATATAGAGTCGTGAGTAAAATAAGAGTCCTTAGGATTTTCTATTGTCAGAGGTACTACTTTTAAAATAGGAGCTTTTTTGTGGTTATTTTGAAAAAGAACCTGGATACATAGTGAAACTTGAATCTATCTCTCACAAGACTTCACACATTGAAACTAAAAAAAATACCCAGAAATCGACAGAAATGTATTTTGCACATAATTTCATAACATTTATATTTGATCATTTGAGGGCAACTCTCAAAACTGGCGCCATTTGAATCTGCATATCTTGACAAGTTGTTTTCTAAAATGTTTGTTTTACTACCAATTTTTCAAAATACAGTCTATCAGGAAAGGCAAAAAAACCACCTTTTTTTCCAATAAGATTCCAGGTATAGGTAAATATTTTTATTTTGAGTGGGTTGTAAAACACATTATATAAGTGCTATATAAATAAAAGTGATGATGAGGAGGAGGAGGATGATGATGATGATGATGATGATGGAATGGCTAAGTAACTGAATATTTAAATTTCTAGTTGTTAAGCCAGTAAGTTGAAACATTTCTTGATAGAAACAACTTGGGGAGGGTATGTGGAGGAGCACAGGGACAGAGCAGTTTCAAGAAGCCAAGGTGCCTTACTTTTATGAAATCTTTACAAGCATCATTGCTGTAGCTTTGTGGTTTTTCTTTTAATGCTTGTGTTTGTAACAATTTGAGCACATGTAACTCCAGCAAACTTGAAGTTAGTTTCTAAGACAGACCACATGATTCTGATTCAGTATTAATGATTTTGTACCGTTTTATAACTGCTCAAAGTTCTGAGAATAGCCCGGAATGATGATGGGCACATACTATTACAGGTTGTATTAAACAGTCCTATCTCAAATTCTAATTATATTACTCCTCAGACACAGTAGTAACACTTGCTGTGGTTCCTGAATGTCTAGGAATAATCTCCTGTCCTGTTCTGTCATCACAATCAAGAAAAAATACATCTGTGTTCCCATTCTTGTAAGTAAGCCAAGGGAGTTCCATTTGTTAAGAGAAAGAAACTATTAATGAAATTACAAACTAAAAATCTCAAGTTGTTCTTAAGGCCACAGATCTGACCCATATGGAAAGAGAATGGTACACAAGAGAGAACAGTCCTTGTCCTGTATCATTGGAATTAAAGGAGAAGTAAATGGTAGTGAAGAATATAATTTGTGTTTCAGCAGAAGGAATTAATAATGTATACTGAGTGATGAAAATAGTTTCATAGTTTAAAAAATATCAATATAAATAGTGTGGCAAATATGTTAACATTCCCATAAAGTGCAATTAACCTTAAAAAGTAGCAATGAATTAGAGTGTAAACAATGCAAGAATATAGGCAGTACTATAAATTGTGAAATAGAACTGCCAAATGTACTCACTTAGCGAGCTAAGTGACTCTACAACAGGAAAGAGAAATAAAGTAATAGTGAAACACATTTCTATATAAGTTATAACCTCCTTGCTAGGGGACTAAGTCTAATTTTATCTTTTCTAATCATCCTAAACCATTGGTGGTACATGATAACTATCAAATAACATTGCTCTGTTTTTCAATTTTATCTTTGTATCCTCAGTGCTTATTGAAGGGCTTTACATATAGTAGGTGCCTATTAAGTGCTTTTTGAATCGAATTAAATAAGTATTAAGTAATGTCTAAATCATCCACATCTGCAAATGAACTACTGTAATCTGATGATGAGATTTACATTTTTCACTAGCTCTGAATTTTAATCTTAAAGGTTACAGAGCATTTACCAAAATATAAATACCCATGTGAGTGAATATATATATATGTGTGTGTGTGTACACACATATACACATGTATACTACATATATACATCTATTATCTATAACAAGTATATGAATGTGGTTATGCATGGCTATATTACAAATCATTTGACAACGTAAAGCATAAAACTTTGTAATGAATATCTGTTAGTGAAAGATTATTCTTTAGAAGGCCAATAAGGTATTATCACTTTTAGGACTGGAGGTAATCCATTATATTATCTTGAAAACTAATGAAAGATCATCCTGACAATGATAATGAATTAAAGTTGTTGACAAGGACTAGGCACCCACACACTCACTTTTCCTTTTGCTAATTCTAAGTCTTTCTCTGTATTTCCTTCTCTCAATTAGACATAGGAAAGTGTGGCCCTCCCCTTTTAGAAAGAAGCTTTTAGATTAATCATATTATCTTAAGGTACCAAATCTCCACGCCTGCCTGACCTTTCTTCCTTTAGAATCCATTATCTTAAACTATCACAATAATCCTGGCTTTAGGGAGAGAGAGAGGAAAGCAGGAATCAAACCTAATAGATGGCAAATAAGATTAATCTATGATCTAAGTGCCGATTACACTTGGCCCTGCCCTTGAACACCCAGGTGTAACCTTGAAATTCACATCCGCTAAGTCAGTACAATTGGATTGAGGGTCCCTGAAGACCTTAAGGGGCAGCTGGCCAAACTTTACCCATTATTCCCCAGGGAGATCTGAGCTGTCTCAACCTCAAACTCTTTTACTTGTGGAATCTGGCAGTTGTGCCTTTTAAATGTTTGTTTTGGGATGATTCACATTTTTTAGATAAAATACTTATTTGGGGCCCTTGAATTTTGTTTGTCAGAAGCAACCAGCCATGGAAAGAGTGAACTTTTACCTGGACCTCACAAGAGGAGAACAAATGACCCAGCTTCTTAAAATCTGATAGCTGTACCAAAATAAATGTAAGTCTTTGCCTTTTTCAAAACACTGACATATTTATTCCTAAAATGACATATACTTGACAATAACCAAAAGGGAAAAAATCTGTAACCCGGTATGTTTCTTTTGAACTTTTGAGTTGCTTATTTTTCTTTCATATGGCTTGGGGTCTTAGAAAGGACATCCCCTTGGTAAGATGGAAATGTGGTATCAGAAAGTCCCATGTCACTGATGACACAGAAGTAAATGGGGCAAAATCTTAGAAGGAAAAATAGCTTTTTGGGAACTAAAAGAACATTGTGTCAGAGAGCAAAAAGCTAAAAGGAAATCATATTATGTTGGCTGTATTTGTTAGCATCCTTTGTTGGGGAGAAGAGAAAGTGAAAAAAAAAGCAAAAACTGACTAGACAAAGGGGGAAAAGTTCTCTGATCTCATATCAGCAAGCTCCAAACAATGAAAAAGAAGGGGAATGTGTAAAAGAATGGATAATGTTAAACAGTGGGCAGGCAATAAAAAGGAGGAGGGGAAAACTTCTGTATAAACAAAGGACGACAGGTGGTCTTCAGTGATATTTGAAATAAAACCTAGCATTGGCGAGGTGAAGGCAGACTGTAAATCTGTTTTGAGGTGGGATCCCTGATAAAAATTGCATCCTGCTGAGAAGTATCTATAGGACACAATGAAGCTAAATCAAGAACATCACTGATGCAGAGTCAGAGAAATTCACTTTCTGCTGTTCATGTTATTCTTATTCCAGGGCTCTCAACCCGGCATCTTTCCCAAGAACAAGGTTCTTTATAAAATGTGGAAGAATTTTTAAGGAAAAAAGTTATTTGGAGACAACTGATTCTCTCTCAAGTGCTGAAATAAATTTAACATGCAGAAATCCTTGCCTTTAGACAAGCCTGCATAGAAAAAGATACTAGTCAGCTTATCATTTGAGAGAATGTCATCAATTCATTCTAGAGAATTGATACAAGAGCCAATAAGTATTTAGAAAGCCAAATGGTGCCAGCCCACCCACCCCACCTGTTGTCTTTTTATTTTGCTTTCAATTCCCATGACAACATGACTCGAGACATCTGTTGCTCATTTTTAGAAAATTTAATTTTGCAAAACCCTGTGTTGATACCTGGAATTCTTAAGAATGATTAGATAAGCAACTAGACAAGGTAAGTCCTTAGCCTTTTTTTCCCTCTCAACAACTATCACAGGAAGATCTAAACTTTGGAGCTTTGCATAATGCTGTTGTGATGCTGGCAGCAGCTGCTAAGGCAGAGCAGGAAAGTAATGAAGGAATCTTAGAGGACTTTGCTTTTCTCTAGTCATTTAGCTGAGTGACATTTGGACTTAATGCAAAGTCCTAGCATGCTATCTGTCCGGAGAGGGTTAACTCGCACTCACAGCAGGCAATCTCATGCCATTAAGTCAGGGAGAGTAATGAAATTTCATTTAATTTGTCAGGAAGAAAGTGCTAATGTTAAAAGGCATTTAATAAAAAGGGGGGAGATTCTTTGAAAGGGAGCCCTTAAGTAATTACTTCAAGTGTCTTAGGCCTACTCACCAGAATATTTACATTAGTGTCTTACAGTGCCACAGTGTAATTAAATTAGTGCAGCATTTACATTCCATTCTTTTTTTTTTTTTAGGAAGTGTGATTTTATTAACAATTGTTGCCCAAAATAAGAGACTTGATCTAATCAAATCAGGTGTTAGTGTTTTTTTAATGCTCTCAGTAAGAGAACTGCTGAGTTAAAGTGGACAGTGTTGGGGCGGGGAGGGGAGGGCAGTAATAAATGGATAGGGGGAGGAAACTTGTACATATTGTTCTTCAGTTGGATGAGTGCCATCTTTTATCTACTCTGGTTGACTTGGAGAACTCTGGTCAACAGCAACAGGCTGTCAGCATATTGCAATAGATTTGTCTGGTCCAAGACCAGTTCTCTTTTCAAGTTGAGTGAGAAAGGGAGTCAAGGGATGCTTAAATATAAGATGAAAGGAAGCATTTGTGAAGTCAGGCTCAGGAGGCACATCTCTCACCACTCTAGTCTTGGTGTATTACAGAATTCAGTCCCATCACTTGTAATGGCAAGGGAAGATAGTTGAGGTTTCCAGTAGGGATGGGGTGAATGAGAGTGTATGTGTGTGAGAGAAAACACATAAAAGAATTGTGCAAGGAGCCATGCGTGTTTCCAAAAAGCAGGCATGAAAGGGTACTTTGAAAATTGTCTGAAGAAAAATGACTAAACTGGTCATAATCTTTGACCCTTTGACTCTTTCTGGGTTTATACCCAAATGAAATAAAAAAAAGAGAAAGGACCAATACATATTTTTATGGTAACAATCAATAAAATTAAGGCTTTATTAAGTGCCAGGCACTGTGCTAAGTGCTGTGGGTGCCCATCAAGTATCTAGGTGGCACAGCAAATGGAATATTGGACATAGAGTTTGGAATACCTGAGTTCAAATTTGGCCTCAGATACTTACTAGTTGTGTGACTTGGGGCAATTCACTTTACCTCTATTAGCCTCAGTTTCCTCATCTGCAAAATGGGAAGAAAAATAGCATCTCCCTCCCAGGGTTATGGTGAGGATAAAGTCAAAGCTATGGTTTTTCCAGTAGCAACAAATGGCCATGAGAGTTGCACTATAAAGAAAAGTGAGCACTGCAGAAGCAATGCTTTTTTTTAGTTTTTTTTTTTTGGTTAATTTATTTTTTGTTTTCAACATTCACTTCCATAAGCTTTTGAGTTTTAAATTTTCTCCCCCTCCCTCCTCTCTTCCCTCCCCTAAGACAGCATGCAATCTGATATAGCCTACACATATACATTCCTATTGAAGAGATTTTCACATTAGTCATGTTGCAAAGAAGAATTAGAACCAATAGGAGGAACCACAAGAAAGAAGAAACAAAATAAAACAGAAGAAAGCAAAGGAGCAAATAGTATGCTTCAATCTGCATTCAAACTCGATAGTTCTTTCTCTGTATGCAGAGAGCATTTTCTATCATGAGACTTCTGGAGTTGTCTTAGATCCTTGCATTGCTGAGAAGAGCTAAGTCTATCAAAGTTAGTCATTGCACAACATGACTGTTACTGTGTATGATGTTCTCCTTGTTCTGCTCACTTCACTCATCATCAGTCCATACAAGTTCCTCCAGGTTCCTCTGAAGTCTGCCTGCTCATCACTTCCCATAGCCCAATAGTATTCCATTAGAATCAGTGCTTTTGAAGTGTGGTACTGGAGAAGACTTTTGAGAGTTCCTTAGATAGCAGGGAGATCAAATCAGTAAATATATAAAGAAATTAATTCAGATTATTCATTGGAAGGTCAAATACCAAAACTGAAGTTTAAATACTATGGCCACATAATGAGAAGACAGGGTTCAATGGGAAAGTCCCTAATATTGGAAAGATTAAAGGCAAAACGAGAAGGGGAGAGCAGAGAATGAAATGGATAGATAGTGTCATGGAAGCAACAAACATGAGCTTGGACAGACTTACTGAAATAGTGGAGGACAGAAGGGCCTGACCTGCTATGGTCCTGTGGGTCATGAAAAGTCAGACATGACTAAACAACAACCACAAAACTTTGTTAACCTCAAGTCACTGTATAATGCTAGCTATTGTTATACCATTATTATTACCGAGGGTATGGATAAACAAACTGTGGTATACAGATGGAGTATTAATGTGCACTAAGAAATGATGAATATGAGGAATTCAGAGGAACAAGGGATTTTATGAACTTTTGCAGAGTAAAGTGAGGAGAACCAAAAGGAAAAAAATATCAACAGTGAAAATTATAATGAAATTAAAAACAAACATTAAAAGGAAGTTGAAGTTATGTAGTAGAAAATCGATAATGAATGGAACAAACCTCCCTTCTCTTATCAGAGGAGCAGGAGACAACCAGAGGAGGACGGTGTAATACCTGGTCTGATACAGTCGTGGGTTGGTTGTTTTTGATTAACTCCTTTTTTTGTTCCAAAGGGAGATTTCAATTTTAGGATAGACTTGAAATGAGCATAATTAAAAAAAAGAAAAAGCTATAAGTAAAATTTACTTTTTAAAAGAAAATAAGTCAGCTGATCTTTTAAGTTTAAAATAAAAACACAACCTTTTTAGTGTTATAAAACAAAAACTTCAAATAGATTCCAAAACATCCTTGATTATTTGAACTAATGTGTGAATATATAAGTGCGTATGCCTGGCACATAGTAGATGTCTAATAAATGTTTATTGACTAATTGTGTGTGTAATTCCTATTATGTTGCCTGTGCTCTGTTACCCCATCCCTCTAATAAGAAATATTCAAATTAGCCATAGTCCCTATTCTGTCATATCAATGCATTTTTAAAGCATTCAGATTATACCACAAGTTTATATTTTGATGGCACGTTTTTGCCATACCATTTTATCTGAAAAACACCATTGAGGGCAGGGAGTAAATAAATAGAAAGGGAGAGTGATAAAGTAGAAAAATCATGGTAACTAGAGAAAGGAAAAGAACTAGGAGGTTCCTCAGTGGTCATTTAGCCCAATCCATGTCTGACAAGTGGTCATTTAGCCCCTGCTTAAAGACCTCCAGTGAAGGAGAATGCATACAATCCATTCTACTTTTGAATGGCTGTACTTGTTAAGAAAGTTTTCATAAATCATGCTCAATTTTTCCTCCTTTCAAATCCCACCCATTACTCTTGTTTCTTCCCCCTCCTAGACCAAAAAAGAACAAATATAAGAGCCTATCCTTCTTCTAGGTAACAGCTCTTCAAATATTTGAAGACAGCTATCGGATACCCACTAAGTCTTCTCTGGATGAAACATTTGCAGTTCTTTCAACTATGCTCATATGGGAGTAAATGGAGGACATTACAAAGCTGGATTCCCTCCTCTGGACTCTAGGACATTCTTGTTTATAGGTATTCTTAAAATTATTACAATCTATTGAGGAAGAGGTGATAGCATTTATATTTAAAATATATATGCATATATACATATAGCACATACATACACATATATACATGTGTGTATATGCATGTGTGTATATATATGTATATATATAGATATATATAGATATATTTATGTGATAGAACACATTTGACCTCTTGGTAACTTGACTGCAAGCACCATACTCAGTACTTAATAGCTGTGAAAGGGAGGCACAGAGGAAAGGTACAAAAGAGAAAGAAACAGAGAGACAGAGTGACAGAGACAGACAGATTGTTCAGTTACATAGTTGATATCATCAATGAAGAAAGGCAATGTGAATAAATAAGATTCAAGATGGTTTTCTTTTGTTATTAGTTTGAATTTTGTGGATTATTGTCTTCCTTCATTAGACTAAGGAGCTAGATGAGAAGTTATTTCCTAGACCTAGCCCAATGAAACACTGTTAATACACGATGGATTAAATGACTAGGCTTTTTTTTTTTTTTTATGAACAGATTGAAACTATGGTGTCTCTGCAGAGCCACCAATGCAGACTGAAATCTAGCTGATCTGGTTGTTTTTGTTAGCTTGGCTATGAATACCCCTAACCACTGCTCTTGCTAAATCAATTTTGTGGGGACTCTCATGCATCATTAAGGAAACCAAAACCATCCTATTGTTGAGAGGTGCTTTTAAAAACAGAATGATTTCACTATGAAATTTTGGCTAAGTGGAAGGCCCACTATAATTGGAATTTAACGGAATGCTTTTTCTACATCTCAGTAATTTTTTTTCCCTTTGTTTTTGGATTGCACCTGTGATTTCATTTGTGTAGGGAATTCTCAGCAAGGATATACCCTCCGCCAATGCAGATCAACAGCTGCTGCATAACATAGTCTTGGATAATTCCCTGGGGCCCTGAAAGGTTAAGCCACTGCCACACGGCCTGGGATGTGTCATAAGCTGACCTTGAACCCAAATCTTATCTATCTTGAGGCTGGCACATCCATTATGCCATACTTCATCTTTCCAGTAGTATTAGCATAGTCAAACATCACTGGCAAGTGGACGTTTTCCCACGAAGCATAACTAGACTCATCAAAGTGAAACCAATTGCATTGTTGGTCAGATCAACATATGAAACTTTATCTTAATATGCTCTAAATAGTGTTAACAGATCTTCTGAAGGGACACAGAAATGAAAGAGCCTCTTCCAAGCTTTTATTTGGGGATTATTTCTGTCATCCTGGATACAGTTAGGATTTCTTCCACAAACTAGTGGTGTACTTCAAGACAGGAAATTGAGACAAGCTCATAGGAAAAAAAGAGCAATATTAGTAAGTAATAATAATAACTAGCATTTATGGAGTGTTTGAAGATTCACAAAGAGCATGCAAATATTATCTCATTTGATTCTCACAACAACCCTGAAAAGGCAGGTTGTATATATGAGGAAACTGAGGCAGGCATAAGTCATGTAACTTGCCCAGAATCATACATTTACTAGATATTTGGGGAAGGATTTGAACTCAAAATTGCCTGATTTCATGTTCAGTGCTCTATTCACTACTCCATCTAGCTGCCTAATCAACATTTATCAGTTTAAAAATCCAACTATTTCAATAGTTCTATACCACATAAGCTTCTTAAAATAACAACACACAAGAAATTATTAAAAGTTTACTATATGCTAAGCACTCAGGATACAATCCAGGCTTTTGATTATAGTAAATACACTCAGATCTCTATAGAAAAAGATTCCTAAGGAAAAGAGGAAAAAAATAAAAGGACAAAATGTATTAAATATCAATTAAATCCTTCATCAGACTTCCCTTCTACCTTGACTACCTTAAGTCACACTTCTCACCCAGTTGTACTCTTGGACTTCTCCATCATGTCCCACCTGGGAACTTCTTCATCCTGAAAAATGATATGAGCCCTGGAACTCACACTTCATCAATGTTCTCTAATCTTGAGGCTCCTCTGATTGTTAGGTAGAGCAGAGTTCTCTCAGAACTCCCATTTAAGGAGGGCACCCAGGCCAGTCTTCTCTTTATTTCCTACCCAGTTGTACTCTTTTGGACTTCTCCATTATGCCCCTCTATTGGGTATGTTCCTTCTTTTCCTCTCTCCCCTTTTCAGCTTCCTTTTGTGTGTTATGCTCCCTCATTAGATTGTAAATTCTTTGAGAGCAGGGATTTTCTTTTTGGCACTTGTATGCCCAGGGCTTAGCACAATGCCTGGCACCTAGTAGGAGCTTAAAAAATGTTGACTTACTGACTGCCCTTCAAACTCTCTCTTATAGACTAGGAATTCTAAGACATTTTACAAATAAGACTTGAGATGCTGGTTAAAATCATAGGATTTCTCATTTTTGAAATTTTTAGAATTTGTAACCTCTGGGATATGTACATGTTTTTATTAGTAATGTTATTTCATTAAATCTCCTCAACTTGAATTTTTCTCATTCTATTTAATGTGACATTGTCACTACTCCAACACCCTACTGTCACTACTCCAACACCCTACCCACATGACAATTACAAGAAATAATTCAGTAAATCAACTCTGAATTATTTCTTTATATGAAGTCTAGAAATTCTTATACAGTAGGTTTATACTATTGGACCAACATGGAAAGTCTGGGTTTTGTTGAGCAATTATGAATGTTAAACTGAGTTTATCTTCTATTCTCTCATAAATTAAAAAGCAAGTCACTAATGCTAGATATCTGAAGAAACCTCTGTGCTATCAAATAATTTAAAGAGAATTTCACATAATTACCAAAACATTTTCAGAAATAGATCTCAAATGTCTTCTGAAACAAACTTATAAACATAAGGACATAATAAATAGGAAGAAAAAAGAATCCAGGTTTGCTTGAATTAATAGCATTCTTGGTAGTAGGTTACAGAAACACATTTCATCCATTTGGGGGATTTGAAAATCTTAGTCACCTCACTAACTTGGCTCTATGGCTAATTGGCCCATCTTAAGAAACCCATTGTCCAACTGGTTGAAAAACAGATAATTCAATTCAATTAGGCAAAAGGTTTTAAAGCACCTTATAACAAAGCACTGTGCTAAGTACTGGTGATACACTGGCAAAAATGAAACAAAAGCTGCCCTGTAAGAGCTTCTATTTCATTGGAGACAGTTGAAAAAGTCTATTTGATGGCCAAATCAAGAAGTCATGACTTTGCTTTCTGTAAAGCCTTTTTAGAAGCAAGTTGAAATAATGCTTATTCTCTTTGATTCTAAAGTCTCTTCTGAGTTGGCAGCATGGAGGATGGACAAAAAAATCTTAGCTTTTAGATAGCTTTTTCAAACATAGTTATAGTGTTCCAAAGCAAGACATCAAACTGCTAAAGCTTTTAGTTGCAATTAAAAGAAATGCTGACTTTATTTATAGCTAAATTACTGGTAGAAAAAAAACAACTAATGACCAAAAATCATGTTTAGAACACTAAAAAAATTTCAAACAGGGGAACAGACTCAGAAGAAATGATTTGTAAGGATGTGGTTAAAACTATTTATACACTGGGTCCTATTTGTTTTACAGCCAGTGGTGTACGAACAACATGAAAGGTTATCTTTGACAAGGTTTTAGCTATTATTTTCTTCCAGTGAAATGGTATTTCTTGAGAAAAAAAGGTCTTCGGAACAAAATAACAATAAATCCTGATTTAGATACATAAACCTGCCATTGATATCACATAATATCAGTGTTCTTTCTCACTCGATACAGGCGTTTTAAAGATAAATGGTAAAACTGAACTGGAAATCCATCTGGCCAGCTGCCTGCTCTAATGAATAACCCCACTTTGGCTCCTGCAATGTAAGCAGAAAGTTCTCTCCCGGCCTCTTTCGTCTGTCATGAATCTACAAGACAGCCGACATAATATCTGGGCGACAACAGTGCGCTAACAGTGCAGTGACTTCCATTTTCTTTGCTTTCTATTGATTTTCACTTAATAACTGGCGAAATACTAAACGTCCACCCTGAGTACCTAATAAATCCTGCCTGAGCTTTTTATTGAGGAGAATTTAATAAAAAACAACCATTGCGGCTGAGGGATTTTTCTTTTGGACAGAACACGGGGGTAGGGGACAGAGGGTAGAGGTGGAGAAAGCCATTTGAATTTTTTTTTAAAGGGACTTTCTCCCCTTTGGAAGAGCAGTGCTGCATCAAGGATCCTGATGTGTTTTACTTCTGCTTATCAGAGGTGTAACCGGAGGTTCTGCATACAGGCCTGCAAAAGGCATGACAGGAGGTGTTTGTGTTTTCCTGACATTGAGCATCCCTGTACTCTGTGCCACCTTGCTGTTACCCTAACAATCCATTTTAATTTTTGTTCTCTTTAGAAGACTTTCCAATTGCCTTCACTAGTGACTCTCAAAAACCTACAGTAACATGCATTTTATTGGCCTATTTCACAGCTATTTTATGTTTGACACTTAACATACAAGTGTGAAGATCCCATCGGACTTATTGGCTACCATAACTAAAATGAATTCTTGACATTATTCTAAGTGTTAGAATTTGTGTCCTTATTTGAGGGTGGGGGTGACAGGGGAAAAGAGGTGTTTAGCAAGTTGGAATTAATCCCAATTGTTGCCTTAACACATATACTTTGAGCAATAGCATAAATACCAGAGACCTATTTGTGGCTTAAAAAAATTAATTAAAGTAAAGTGGAAAGTATAAGGTAAGACTTCACACCATATACCCCTTTCCACTCTACAACTGTCTAGGATTACTTCCAGTACTGGTAGCATAAACTTAAGCTTTTCACCTTAATTGGCATTGACAGATCTAAACTCACTGGTTTTAATGCATAACCATTTTAGTATCTGTTTCTGTAAGTGTTCTCACCTCATTCACTTTACCATAAAATAAATAATTCACACTTAACTAGTACATTAAGGTTTATGAAGTACTTCCTCTGCAGTAATCCTGATAGGTAGCTAGTATAAGTATTATCAACCCCATTTTAAAGTGAAAGAAACTGAGGCTCACAGAGTTTAACTGGCTTTCCTAAGATAACACTGGTAGTAAGTTGTGAAGTCAGAACTTGAATCCAGCTCTTCTGACTCCCAAGTCTAATGCTCTTTTCATTACAAGACAATGTGTATAATTCAGTTTTTTTTACTGTTCACAAAAGCTGAACAGTTAATACTGAATCTATTAAGTTTGTGTAGTACTGTTATGGAAGCATTAAGTGGCTTAATTATAGTAAATATGATAGTGGTGCTCTTGGAAAGGAGATAGACTAAGGCAGGCTATCTAAGACAAATGAGGAATGTCTGTGAATCAAATATATTCCTTTGTAAATTGTGGTAACACTTATGTAACACATGACTGATTTCCAGTTACTTCTAAATAAATGTCCCACTTGCGAATCTTTACCATTAGATGTGCTAACTGGGGTTTTAAATTTTATGCTAATGACTCTTGGGTCCTGAAATGTTATGGTTTGCCAATACCTTTTTAATGGCTTAAAAAGACATTTTTACTTTTCTGAATTCAGTCCTTGCCAAAATCAGAAAGTGAAGAAGCAGCCAATAAAATGTTATTTTTTTAAGGTACTTTAACCAACATTTTCTGGTCATTTTCTCCTTAACTGATTTGCTTAAGCAACTGGGATATTCCATCCACCTGAGATGGGTAAAAGCTAAAGCAAAATCAGAAATTCTGAGTGCACATAACACACACCGTGAAAAATTTTCATAATTGAAATGGTATCCACCATGAATTTGTGTGAATATTCTCTATATTGGGACTCTTTAATTGCTGAGCATAAAGGTGTATTGCTATTCAGATAATGTCTTCTACTCCTCAACAAAAGGTTGTTGTAGTGAGCTGTGATGGTGACAAATGATTTACTATTAAGAACATTCTGTAATTATTGTTCGTTGGGACCGCAGACCGATACATCATTAACATGATAGACGGCCTTTTATATCAGCAAAAATAACTAAATTAATAAAAATGGCTTCATTCCAAACCCTGTCAGAAAGCCAATACTCAGAACAATCAAGTATCAGTGATACTTGGAAGGGCCATAGTTTATATCTACCAGCAAATACAGTTTCAAATATGTACACTATATCTACATGAACACTGGACCTTAAAAAAAACAAGCTATTAAAATTCTTCCCCACCCAAAATAATTTGGTTCTTTCAGCAATTGCATCAGAGGCTTAGAAAATTGAACCCTGGGTGGGATTTCCTCTCTTTTGGGTGAATATTCAGAAGTCTTTGAAGATACCGTGGTAACAGACTAACAGACATTATAAACTCTCTCTCTCTCTCTCTTTATACATACATACATATATATATATGCATATATAATGTATGTATAAAGACATACATATATGTGTGTGTGTGTGTGTGGGTAGGTGTGTGTGAATGTGTGTGGGTGTATGTATATATATATGTATATAGACAGAGAGAGAGAGACAATGGATCAATAGATGTGAGTGTGCATGGACACACATAAGTATATAGATGTGTGTCTGTGTATACACACACATACACACACATAAACAAACTCATATGTATGTATATATTCATATTTTCCCTACAAATAAGTTTCCAAAATTGTATCTTTTTTATGAGTGAGTCACAGTGGCCATAGCATATAAATCAGTGAGATCACAGATATATTCAGTACAATTTCTTTTTATTTTTCTTTTATGGTGACAATTTAGCTCAGTTAATTGGAATTCTCCTCTGGAAAGAATGTTCGTAATGTTGCAATTCAAATTTCATTTTCAAACCTATTAATTACCCTATTGTTCTGAAGTAAGTGAGTCATACTTTAAAATATTCTATTTATTATATAATTATTACTATAATAAGTATTACAATGTTATAATATTTATAATATAACAAAATATATGTGTACATATATGTGTATGTGTATATATATCTATATATAGATATATATATGTGGTAGAGCTAAGATGGTAAAATAAAGAGAGGTACTCACCTGAGCTCTCCCAAATTCCCCTCCAAACAACTTTAAAATATCTCAAAATGAATGCTGGAGCAGAAGAACCAACTAAAAAATTGGGTGAATCCCAAGACAACTGAGAAGGTTGGCAGGAAAGGTCTGTCATACCTGGGTGAGAGAGGAGGGCAGTTCAGTTCAGGCCACACCCCCTGAAAGTCAGCTGCAGGCCTTGGAGGGAAGACTGAATTGTCAGCAGCAGCTTCCAGAGCTCTCAGCTCCAAGACAGTAAGGGGGTTGGACAACTAGTGAGATGGAGACTACAGGGAAGCCTTTGCTGACACTGGGGTGTAGGACTCTGTAGCATTATCCATATGCAAATCTGAGTAGCAGTCCCAGAGCAAGGAGGAACAATAGCACACTTAGAGGATGTGACCACAGGGAAACTGGTCACAATTCCAGAGTGGAAAATATTTCTTGTGGTCATTCATAGAACAGAGCACAGGCTAGAAAAGCAGTGACCAAACTTCTCCTTAGATCATATCACCTTGGAAGAACTGAAAACTTTTAGACCCCTAGATCTAGCTCCTAAAACAGCATCAGAAAAAAAAAAAAACAAAAGCAAAAACAAAACTGAAGCTTGGAATAGTTCCCTCCTGACCCCTGTATCAGAACCCAATTTTAATATAAAGTTAAAAGTAAAGAAATAAGCTGGAAAAATATGCAAGTAACAACCTGACCATAGAAAGTTACTATGGTGACAGCAACTCAGATGAAGAAAATAAAATCAAAGTGACAACATGCGAAGTTTCAAAAAAAAAGAACGTGAATTGGTCTCAGGACCAAAAAGAATTCCTGGAAGAGCTCAAAAAGGATTTTAAACATAAAATAAGAGGAGCAAATAAAAACTTGGGAAAATAAATGACAGTGATACAGGGAAATCATGGGGAAAAGTCAACAGCTTGATAAAGGAGGCACAAACAATACTGAAGAAAATAATACCTTAAAAAAAAAGAAAATAACACCTTAAAAAATAAAATAGGCCAAATGGTAAAAATGGTACAAAAAATCCACTGAAAAGAACTCCTTAAAAAGCAGAATTGGCCAAATGGAAAAAGAAGTACAAAAATTTACTTAAGTAAAGGACTCCTGAAAAAGCAGAATTGTCCATTTGGAAAAGGAGGTGCAACACTCATTAAAGAAAATAAGTCCTTAAAAATTAGAATTGAGTAAATGGAGGCTAATGACTCCAAGAGACATCAAGAAACAATTAAAAAATCAAAAGAATGGAAAATAGAAGAAAAAATGAAATATCTCATTGGGGAAAAAAAAGCTAACCTGGAAAATAGACCAAGGAGAGATCATTTAAGATATTATTGGAGTGCCTAAAAGCCATGATCAAAAAAGAGCCTCAACATCATATTTTAAGACATTATGAAGGAAAATTACACTGATATCCTAGAACCAGTGGGCAAATTAGAAATTGAAAGAATCCACCAATAATCTCCTAAAAGAGATATCAAAAAGAAAACTACCAGGAATATTATAGCCAAAATTCAGAGCTCCAAGGTCGCGGAGAAAATATTGTAAGCAGTCACAAAGAAATAATTCAAATATAATGTAACCAAAGTCAGAATAGCACAAGATTTAGCAGCTTCTACATTGAAAGATCAGAGAGCAAAGGAGCCAGAATTACAACCAAATATTGCCTACCCAGCAAAACTGAGTATAATCCTTTGCGGGGGGGCGGGATGAATATTCAATGAAATACAGAACTCTCAAGAATTTCTGATGAAAAGACCAGAGCTGAATGGAAATTTATTAAGGCAGTTAGAAGAAATTTACATAAACAGAGGGCAAAGGGTGTGAGGTGACTATGATGGGATGATATCTAAAAAATAAATTAAAGAGTGAGAAAGAAGGATGCACTGGGAGAAGGGGGAAGGGAGAGGTAGAATGGGGTAAATTATCTCACATAAAAAAGGTCCAAAAGCACTTTTACAGTGGAGGGAAAGAGGCAGAGTGTGGTGGACAACCCTTGAACCATACTGTCACTGGTATTGGTTCTGAGAGGGATAACATACACACTTAGCTGGATATAGAAACCTATCTTACCATACAGAGAAGTAGGAAGAGATAATGATAAAAATAAAAATAGTGATGAAAGAGCGAAAGAAGAGAAACTGGTTGGGGAGGCAGCAGTTGGAAGGAAAGCTTCTTTAAGGAGGGACAGTAAGAAAGGAGAGAAAGAGAAGGATAAAAGGGGAAAATAGGATGGAGGAAAACACACAGTAATCACAACTGTGAACAAAATTTTACAGCAAGTTTTTGTGATAAAGGCCTCATTTCTCAAATATATAGAGAACTGAGTCAAATTTATAAGAATACAAGTCATTCCCCAGTTGATAAATCATAGAGGCATATGAACAAGCAGTTTTCAGAAGAAGAAATCAAAGCTATCTGTATTCATATAAACAAATGCTCTAACTCACTACTGATGACAGAAATGCAAATTAAAACAACTCTGAGGTACTGTTTCATACCTATCAGATCGGCTAATATTACAGAAAAGAAAATAACAAATGTTTAAGTGGATGTGGGAAAATAAGCACACTAAAAGCACTGTTGATGGAGTTGGGAACTGATCCAGCCATTCTGGAGACTAATTTGGAACCATGCCCAAAGGGCTATAAAACCACACATACCCTTTGACCTAGCAATACCACTACTAAGTCTGTATCTCCAAGATATAAAAAAAGGAAAAGGACCTATATGTACAAAAATATTTCTAGAAGCTCCTTTTGCAGTGACAAAGAATGGGAAATTGAGGGGATGCCCATCAACTGGAGAATGCCTGAATAAGTTGTGGTATGTGGTTATGATGGAATACTATTTTGCTCCAAGAAATGATGAGCAGGATGCTTTCAGAAATATCTGGAAAGATTTCCATGAAGTGAAGCAATATGAAGAGAGCAGTGTACAAAGTAAAAGCAATATTGTATGATGATCTAAAAAAGGGGAAATGTCCTAGATGTACGAAAATTTCATAGCAGCCCTTTTTGTTGTGGCAAAGAATTGGAAATTGAAGGAATGTTGATCAATTTGGGGAATGGCTCAACACGTTGTGTAATATGAATGTAATGGAATACCATTTTGCTATGAAATGATAAGCAGACAAATTTCAGAAAAACCTGGAAAGATATACATGAACTGGTGCAAAGTGGAATGAGCAGAACCAGGAGAACAGTGTACACAATTACACAACAACATGGTGTGATGATCAAATATGAATGACTTAGCTCTTCTCAGCAATACAGTGATCTAAGACAATTCCAAAAAACTCATAAGGAAAAAAGCTATCCACCTCTAGAAAAATAACTGATGGAGTATGAATGCAGATTACAGCATATTTTCACTTCCTTTATTTTTTTTTTGTTTTTTTTTCTTTTTGGCCTGTTTCTTCTTTCACAACAGGACTAATATTGAGATGTGTTTTACTTGATTGCACATATATAACCCATATCCAATTGCTTACCATTTTAGGAAAGGTGTCTGGGAGGAAGGAAGGAAGAAAAACTTGGAACTCAATTTAAAAAAATGAATATTAAAAATTTTCCTTATATGTAATTAGAAAAATTGGAAAAAAATAAAATACTGTTTAAAAAAGTATGATGATCAACTGTGAATAACTTAGCTATTTTCAGCAATACGATGATCCATGATAATTCCAAAGGATTTATAATGAAAAATGTTATTCACTCCCAGAGAAAGAACTGATGGAGTCTGAATATAGATCAAAGCATACTTTTTTTTACTTTATTTTTCTTATTTTTACATGTGTTTTCTTTCACAACATGACTAATATGGAAATATATTTTACATGACTGTGCATGTATAACCCATATCAAATTGCTTGCTTTCTCAATGAGGGGGGAGGGGAGAAAATTTGGAACTCAAAATTTAAAAACATATTAAAATCGCTTTTATATGTAATTAGAAAAAATAAAATATTTAAAAACAAAATAATCAATCAAACATAGCAACTGGTAAGATCTATAAGAGGAAATTATGTATTTCTAGACACCTTATTCAAAGAAACCTTTAAGGAAAGAACAGCATGTTCTAGGCATCTACAGAATTAGCTCTGAAGTATATCAAAATACTTGAAGTATTCATAGTTTTGTCCATATTGGTATCCACTGAGATATGTTACAAACTGTTAATGTTTTCAAGGGTGGGGAACCTGTGACCTCAAGGCCACATGTGGCTCTCTAGTTTCTTGGGTGTGGCCCTTTGATTGAGTCCAAGTTTTACAGAACAAATCCTTTTATTAAGGAAATTTAGTCTGTGAAGTTTGGATTCAGTCAAAGGGCTGCACTTGAGGACCTAGAGGGCCACCAGTGGCCTTGAAGCTGCAGGTTCACCACCCCTGGTTTAGATAGTATTCTTTAAGAGGTGCTCTGAAAAAAAAATCATCACACAGATGGCCAAATGGGTCTCCAAACCTACCTAGGTAGATCCACAAATGACAGATCGAAGGCCTATTGTTGACCTTAATATCATTTCTTTGCACTGTACAAAATTCTCAACAAGTAATTATGGTTAAAAATTATTATACTGAGTACATATCTAAAGTATTATACCTACCAACAAAAACAGAGCCCACTTACTGAAAGTGAAATTTGTTTCTTTCAAAACCCTAAATCCCAATGTTAAATTCTGTGGTAGTTTAAATAAATGAATAATTTCCATAGGTAATGATTCATTCAACTTTTTTTTTATATTTACATTCCTAATCTTAGAAGGATATGAGAATACTGCAGTATGCTCAGTAGGTGTTCAATAAAACATTTGTGGATCAAGGATCATGAAAACCATAATGATATCTTCTTTGCTTCTTCTTTCTTTGCTACTACAACAGCTTTAATTCTAATGCTGCATCAAATCAATTAAATGTCTACCACTGCCACCATTATTTTCAGAAAAGTACTTAAGGCATTATTTGGATTGAAGCTAAAAGCCAAGAGTTCAAGTTCTAACCTCTTCACCAAAGAAGGAAGACTAAAATGTCTTCCATGCGATAACACCTACAAATACTTGAAGACAATTATTCTAATCCCCTAAGACTTTTCTTCATCAAGTTAAATTTTTCCAGTTCCTTCAGCCAACCCATGTATGGAATGGCCTCAAACTTTTATTTTTTAGAATGTCTTTTCAAAAACTAAGTTTCTTTGCAACAAAATTTTATCAGATGTTATATTATACTTACTCCACTAGATTGTGAAGGAAACTTCACCTTGGTAGTGCCATTCCTAAAAGGTAACTTTTAGAACTGACAACAGTACTCCAGATGTAGTCTCACCAGGGCTGAGTACAATGGTATTACTTCCCCCATATACATTCTGCACATTGTGACCTTCTTTAAAAGCCCAAAATTCTATTAGGTATTTTTTTTGTCTCTATTTCACAATATTGACCCATATGAACCTCTTAATCCATTTAAATTGCCAGGTTGTTTTCATATGAATTGTTGGTTTAGTCATTTTGAAGTTGATTTTTTGAACCCAAGTACTGGACTTTTCATTTATTGCTATTTCATTTCATCTCATTATCTTATTAGTTTCCATTCATAATAGTATCTTGTTAACGGCCTTTTGCAACCTGATTTTGTTGTCCAAAACAGTTAACAATCTTGTCTAACAATCCTGTCCCATGCATATTTGACAAGAGAGTCCTACATGTGTTTTTAAGTTATTGAAAAAAGTGTTGATTTTTTTCAATGCTGAACCAAAGAGAGTGATATATTGTTATTACATTCTTCAAGGGGGGGCAGGGCAGAATTCTCTTTGCAGACAGTTTGAAAATCGTGCAATTGTTTTCATGGCTAAGCCTTGATTGGGGCTTATTTTAGTCTTTGCCATTGCTACTTTAGCCCTCTCTTAAAGGAAGACAAATGCCTTTGGAAAAGAGTAAAAAAAAAAAAAAAAGAAAAAAAAAGAAAAAGTATGATTCACTGACTTGGGGAAGAATTGCAGGATGCTGACTGTCTATAATGGTGTCTCCCCTTAGAACTAGTTCAAATTTCCTTCCTCCTAGTCTGAGTGAGCCATTAAAAAGTTAAGTCAATTCCCTCGAGATTGCTCCCAAGGAATCTCCTCAAAGGAAATCCCTTGCCCTGGGAAGGTAATTTACCTAGACAGGATTTGAAAGGCAAGGTTCTCAGCTTAGAGAGATAACTAAAGACTCCATCTGTGCTGAGGGATTGTGACTTCATAAGCTGATCCCCTGTAGCTAGTAACCTCAGACAATCCACAGAAGTATCCAGAAAAAAAAAAAAAAAAACATTCAGCACTGTCAAACTCTTTATGAGACACTCTTGTGGTCTTTTTTTTTTTCTTAAGGAATAATAAATCCCAAAGATGGGTGTGTGTGTATTTATGCACACACACACACACACACACACACACACACACACACACACACACACACATATATACATACAGAAAATGTGTTTAATTATTTCATTGAGTGAGAAAACTATTTTCTTAGGGAAATGACTTATAGAAGTGCAATCATGATTTTTGTTCTGTTGCCTTTAGGAAGCTTAATATAATAACCTATTCCCTAAAAGGCAAAACCATTCCTATGAATTTGCCATTCATAATACGGGCTGGGGTTGGGGGGAGATGTTATATAAAATAGCAGCTGTGAATATGTCATATCTCTTGTGATTCCCTGGTGTTTAACACAATTCCATTTGCCTAAAAAAGTTTTAATTAAATTGAATGCAATCAGCAAGCAATAATTAAGCACCTACTATGTGCTAAGCAAAGAAATGTGAATATTTGAATAAGATATTGATTCCCAGTAAATTCAAATTAGGGTATTTTATAATGTTGCTTACACTGCAAATAATTCATATTCTTACAAATAATTCATCCTAATGGGTTACATTTATCCAGGATCTTTGCATTTACTTGTTCCTAGAATGATTTCCAAGAAATTTTCATTGTAAATATTGTTGCTGATCAATTAGCATTTGGCTGTGTATTCACCTTTGTGTGAAATTATGCAATCAGGAGTTCGGAGGTTCTTTTGTAACTCAAAATGCTGATATATAATAAAAGTTAGAGGTGGGAGAAACCTTTGATCATCCAGAGCTTGGGGCCTTTTTTGTGTCATGGACCTCTTTAGCTGCCTGGTAAAATGTAAGACGATAATGTTATAATTCACAAAACAAAATTTATAAGATGACAAATGAAACCAATTATACTAAGCTATAGCTATTAAAATGTTTTTAAGTTAAAAAATCCTAGATTTAGAACTCAGTCTAAAACATTCACTTTCATTGGGTAGGGGAAGAGGTGACTAATTAGGCCCTGAAAAGTGCTAGTATCAAATCTGGGACTAGATACTCTTGATTGACTCTCAGCAATAATCATATAGTATTCTTCTTATCATGTCAAATTAACTCTATTACCATTGAGAAAAGTGGAGATTATCAGGATGACTAGGATCAAAAGAGTTGGGCCAATATATGGGAATTGTGACATATGAAAGAATACAGGAAGAAAATTTTCTCTAAAGTGTACAATATGAGAAATATACCCTAATCCTTCAACTGCATGTTCTGATGCCTGAAATATTTCACTTAGAAATGCTGAATGGCACAGTGTTTTGTTTTGTTTTAACAATAGTGAAAAACTGTACTTTGGACAAAGAAATCTAATTACATAGCTTTATGATCACTGAGTTTTGAGTCTATTTCATAAGTTAAATGCTCTGAATTAATAAGGAGTTTTTTTATTTCTATTTTGGATTTTGTTTTGTTTTGTTTTGTTAGTTAAGAAGGAAGGCAGAAGAATCAGGTCTCTGAAATGACCCTCTTTCACAAAGCTAATTTATCTCTTTTCCACTCTAATTTTATTATAACGATCTCAGTCTTCCTTCATATGTGAACTGTGAAATGGAGTAATAAAATAAATTTATTTTCCCCTAGATATTAAGTAGTGTTCATATTGTTTGTATTTTCCTTGTGTTCTTCCAAGTGTGTGTTTTGACCACACTGGTGAATTTTCTTTGAGTAGGGAACCCACTGCTCTAATTATAAATGTTTGGATTGACCTAAAAAGTAAGTACCCTGGGATACACTGGACTGGGGAAATGGCCTAGGGTTTCCATGTGAGGTCTACTCCTTTCAGTTCAATGGCTCTTAAATCTACTTAAATATGATCAAGCTTTATTGTGAAAGTTGTTTCTATATTTTGGTCTATTTGTACTTTATGATTTAATATGGTATTGTGCTACTGAATTTTAAACTATACCTTATTTGCTTATCTCATGCTTGTTCAAATCCTATGTCTTCTAATGGTGAGCTGCTTGACTTTGGGAAAGTCCTTTGGCCTCAGTGTCCTCATATGTATGATGAAAGGGTTTGAGTTAATGATCTGTAAGTTCCCATTCAGCCCAGAATCAATGATGCCAGGTTGTTTATTGTCCCAATCCCTTTCCACTGTCCTCTATCTTTGGAGAAAAGCATTTTTCCCTTCTACATCTTGGCTGTCTTGGTATTTTGTTCTATATGTTTTTGGGTGCTGCCAGTGAACTTTTCTTGCTGGGAAAAAAGAGATTATACTGATTGCCAAATGAATTGTACAGAAAATAAAATAACTTTTATGACTGCTATTGTCTACACAGTTTAGTAATAAATCGTGCAATATTTTATGACATGTTTTTATTGAGTTGTCATTTATATCTTTTGTTGTTTTTAACTTCACATCTATTCACAAGAAGATTGTAAGCTCCTTGAGAGAAAGGACTGTGGTTTATATTTTTCATGTCCCCCATAGCATCTAACACAGCACTCAGCAATAATAGGTACTCCACGCATTTTTGTTGACTTAATTCAAAGCTATTTTTAGAGGTTTTTTTTTTTAAACCAGGTAACTATCAGTAGATATGCCTTCAGGAGAAGAGAATAAAAACAAGCATATGTATGGTTATATTCAACTACCTGAAACCTTCTTTGGATGCCCAACTAAATCCAAGCCCAACATTTTAAAAATTTTAAACTAATTCAGGAAGTCTTCTGCTTATTTGCAGCTGTTCACTGTCTTCGCTTCCTGCTTTGATCTGAAAGTATAAGAACCAAAATACTCCAAGGGAAGCAACTTCCATGGTATTGTTGGCTTGTTTCATAGCAGGAAACTTGTGGAAATTTCAATGGTGCCCTTATTGAGAGATTTCCAGATAGATGAAGGAGATTTGCATTAGCTTCAGATAAGCATCCAAGCTAAAGCCCTTTGAGGTTTTCTCATCTCCACTTGCTATTTTTACTTTCCAGCTGTGTTGTTTAAAAAGGAAGAAATTCATTGAGGATTCACCAGAGTTTTGCCAGCTATCTTGTTTGGCCTCTATCATCTATACCATTTAACCAAAGTCACATAGAATTTGTGATCGTGATTTTTTAAAACACGCATGTTAGAAAGGGTGTTCAATTAGGAAGTTAGGAAGAAGATTCAAATAAAAATACAGTTGACAAAAGAAATAAACACATCTTCCTCTCCAAATACAAGAAGAAAGATAGCAGAGGCTAAAATAGACCTTAAGCATTGGGTTTTTTAGGTAAAATTCCATGTAACTTTGTTCATGGAGGGGGGCGAGAAAGAAAGGAAAATAAGACACTACATCTTTAAATTGAATTGAATGTTCTGTGACTTTAAATGAAAGCTCCACTGTTGTTGGGCAAATAAATTTAAACCACTTAACATGGCAGAGAAGGTCAGGCAAGCTTATTATAGTGATCATAGCGTTACAGCTATTGCGATTGACCGCTGCTCTTTGGAATCACCAATAATCAGAGGCCGCAAGCTGTGTTTGCAGAGAAAGGTCATCATTCATTTTTTTCAAAGCATTAATATCTTTTGTTTGTTTGGCTCAACATGAAACAGGAATCGATAGAGGTAATTCACAGAGCAATTAGCCCCTCATCTGTCAAACGGCATCTGGGTGTATTTAACAAAAAGACCTTTGGAAAGGTTTAAAAAAGGAAGAAAGTGCCTGTACGATCAACAATTTATATTTTCGACATGACACGTTGTGTATGTATCTGTAAAAAGAGGGAACCTTGGGACTAAAAAAATATACATAAAACATGCTATAAATCTACAGTTCAATGCAATGAGCTCACAGTTTAGGATTGGACAAAAAAGGGCTTAGGCTAAGTTCTGATTTGGTGCCTATGAAGATAAGAGGGGACACTTTTGGTCTTTGTGTCTACTTTTTCAACGCCATAGTAAACAACTACCCTAGACACAAGGCTCTTAATGGAAATAACATTGTAGCCAGTGATACAAATAAGAAAGGGCCAGGTAAGCGAAACCAAGTCCTTTTTATTTTCCCCCTATCATAGGCTGTGATATTTTTTGTGTGTGTGTCTTACTTATTTGTTGTCAAGCTGTGTGAGAGTCAAGTTACTATACACCTATGAGCTTCCACTAGAGAAAACTTCTGAATAAGTCCCTTCTGTTGGTCTTCAAAACTACTAGAGAAGATTGCCCAGGAACATTTCCCAATGATTCCGCTAACCAGTCAAGTCTGAATTCCATGCTTCTTTGTTAAAATACATACATATATAAACATATATATATATATATAAATAAATATATATATATTTATAAATATATATAAATAAAACACTTAGTAGTTTAAATTCTATTGACTTTTTTTGCTCACCTGAACAATGCAAAGGAGAGAGATTTTTGTTTGTTTTTCTTTTTCTTCCTCTATTTAAATTTTTTTTCAGCTTTGTGGATCATGGAAATTAATGATGGACATATCAAAGAAATAAGCCTTTGAACTCATTTGTCAATTTTAAATTCATCCTCTTAAGTAGCTTGCTCAAAGTTTGTTCAGTTGCCTTTGGACCATGAAGAATAAGCAGACATATTTCAGGAATGGGACATTTTCTTTCATACTCTTTTGATCCCTTTCTCTGTATTAGTTTCCACATAGCCTAGAAGTTGTTTTTTGTTGTTGCTGTTGTTTTTGATGGGGGGGGGGGCATTGTGAAATTGAAAGAAAGGTTCGTGAATGTTTGTCATACTCTATGACTTGGAAGAAAATAGGGTTTGTGGTATAGTAAATAGAGAGCCAGATGTGAAGACAGAAAGTCCTGGGTTCAAATTCTTCTTTTAGCATTTACTTTCTATATGATTTACTACCTTTATGGGCAAGGTACTTAAATCTTTCAAACTTCAATTAAGCATAGGTAGCCAATTTTTATAAATAACATTGTTGTTTTTTATAAATACAGTAGAACCCCTTTAAAATGCCATTGTTGGGGGATAGAAGTAATGCCTAACAGTGCTGTATTAGGCTTTTATTACATATTGTTAAGTTTGAGGGAAGGGAAGATCATGTTAATATGTCTGTACCAGTGTGTTAATGTTGGTTCAAAGAACTTATCATTGGAAGGAGGGCTTAGAGATCATCTAATTCAACTCTCTTATTTTACAGCTAAAGAAACTGAGGCTTTACTTACTTTATCAAGGCCACTTACTAATGATAATGATGTTAGACATTTATAGGATTTTAACTTCTGCCAAGGCTTTTGCATATATAATCTCATTTCAGGTTTACGACAACTCTATGAGTACCTTCTACAAGTATTATTACCTCTATTATACAGATGAGGAAACTATAGCCCAGAGACCTTGAGTGGTTGACTGTAATTATAAGGCTAGTAAGTGTCAGAGCAAGAATTTAACCTGCACCAGGTTTTCTGACTATACTATGTCTATTGAACCAAGTACTATATTTGGGTCTATTATTCTAATTACTTTAAGTGGCAGAGCCAAAATTCAAACTCAGAGCTTCTGACTCCAAATCTCATGTTCTTTCCACTAAACCACCAATTTGAAATAGGACTTTATGATTTATTTGGGTTCTCTTTTTTTGGGGGGGGTGGGTAGTTGAATGTAATGGATATTTGTTAAAATAGGATAAAAACATACTTTAAGGATGGTGCATTTTTTTTTGTTTGCATGAAGCTATATTTGACGTTTCCATAGCACTTAATATATGACTACCTTTAATTCCAAAATATTGCTCAAAATCTTTAATATAAACTTGCAATTTCTCCCAATACCTCTAATGACCAAGACAAGCATCACAGTTGGCAGTAGTTCAAACTATGTTTTATTTTTATAAAATATCATAGTATTTTTCAAGAATAGTCCCAAATCCCTTATTTCCAAATAATATGGCTATAGTTCCTTGGTCAATATTTCCTTATTATATTTTCATAAGGGTGGATCCGGTTTTCCTAGGCTTTACTCACTCTTCTTATTTGTGAATCAAACCTGAGTTAGAAGGATTGAGTGCCACCTCCTCCACTGTTCTGCTTAGTGTCACAAGGGTACAGTTCATCAGACAAACACCTCATAAGCATCAGTCCTGGCTGCCTTCCAGAAAAAACCATGTCATGCCATTGTACAACACTTAGGACCCAATCTTTCATCCTCCTCCTCCATCACTAAATAAATTGGGAAAAGGTCTTGCCCTGTTTCAAGATAACAAGAAGTTTAAAGAACTTACTAGTGTTTCATGTAGCAGACACTAAGCATTAGAGGAATGTACGGAAACAAGATGGTGGCTCCCCCAAAGTTCAAAGGCAATGGTGATACCACACAAACTGTATTGTACCTTCTGTGATTGTGCCCTTGATTGACACAAACACTGGTTCTAAAAATAGCAGCATGCAAATTTTAGTTCAGGATAGATTGAAACCAACATATTATCCTTTGTAATGTCCCAGAAAGATTCTGATGTTGACCTACTCCAAAGGTTGTTGCTGTTTTTTGTCCTTCTTTCTCAAAAAGAACCATGACATCAGGAAGGAGATGTCGTGACTTGCAAGTGAATTGGATTTAAGTGAGGGAGGGCTGTGCAAAGTCACCAGCTTTACTCTCTCCTCCTGAGCCATCTGGTCTAGCGGCAAGATACAGACCTGGATGACTGGAGATGGCCTTGGATGTAGTGGGAGAACGTGACCTTTTTGAGGTAAGGTTTTTCTCAGATCTCAGTTTGTCTGAGGATATTCCCATTTGGTGCCTTAATTACTCCAAAGGTCAGATCTATGGAAGTGGTAAGCCACATTGACCAATCAGATCTCATGAAAATGACAGATTTTCATTAGCTGCATCTCAATACAATGAAAAAGATTATTTATAATTTAACTACCATTTGAGGGGAATGATAGCTGCTTTCAGTTTGCACCTTAACTCTTTTTAAAGATCGGTTGGGAATTAGATTTTCTGAACTTTTGAAACAAATTAACTGAGCAAGAGCTTTGACTGTAGCTGAACCATACCCCTATGTACATAACAATAGCTATAGTGAATATGAAGACTGCTTATTTTTCTAGTTAAAAATCTTTTCAAGGTATTTTTTAAAGAACTGAATTTTTCAGTATAAAACTCATATCTGCATCCTTATGCCTTTTAAAGAATCATGGTAGAGAGATGCTGAAAAGTTCAACATGATTCATTGACCTGTTGGAAGGGTTTGTGATAGCATAGAAGATAACCTTCTCCAATGAACCTCTGAAAATAATTACCTGTAAGTTGTACAAACATGGCATTTTTATGGTATGCAAATAAAGAGGAGGAAGGAAGGAACATAAGAGATAACGTGAGTAAGATCTCATAAAAGGGGACTTAGATTGATATAAGTACAAAATAATGGTTTTTAATAAGTTTTGTAAAAAATTTGGCAAGTCAGGATTAGAAGAGAATGAACCTGGGCCAACAAGCCTCCCCTTCCCTGTCATTCAAAAGAGGAAAAAAGTACTAATTGCTCTTTGGCGTCCAATTTATGTTTGTGTTTATGACTAAGAATTTCTTTTAAGAACTTGACTTCCTATTCATCTGTAAGTTTCCTTAAGATGGTCTAGAGCCAAACAATTAAACTTTCATTCATGGATATAATTTAATAAGGAAGAATTCTTCCATGACATTGTTTACTAGTAGAATTATTTTTAAAGGAAAAAAATTGAAGAAGCATTTTTATTTTAAACCTCTTTAGAAAATCAGGATGTTCACCCACAACATATGACATATTATTTACCTGAATATTTCCTTCTATTAAGTTATCAGGAGTGACAATTAAGCTGATTTCTTTGTGGTTCAGTAATAAACAGTTAAATAGAATTCTAGAGAATGTTGTGTCAACAACATATGACCGAAATGATGTTTCAAATCATCAGTTATTGGAAAATTTACTTACATAGTTCACATCTCAGGGGTCATGCTTGGTGAAATTAAAGTGCTTAGGGAACAGGGAGGACTAGTGGCTTCTTGGAAGTAAAATAAAGACATTCCTGGTTTTAATGCCTTTTTGGCAACAAAACATGGGATTTAGTTGCTGTGTTTGACATGACAACTTTTTTTTTAATTGAAAATGCTGAAAAGAGTCATACTATTATATTTTAATAGAGAAAAAAAATGGTCCTGTTAGTATAGCTGCCTCTCTACCTCTTGTTTCCATTTCTACTAACAGAAAAACATCACCTTAGTAATGGACTTGCAGGGAAACAGAAAGTACAGCTAAGTCAAGCTCCTTAGCTTATCAAACGGACTCAGTGATTTTTGTTCCTAACATTTTCCACACTTTCCCTTCTTCTACTCCCTTGAACCCAGATACTCACTCCCTGCTTTGTTATATAGACTGACTCATCCTGTTACCTTCCAAATTCCTGTTGGCACTTGATCGCTCATATACCTGGATATACCTAGGCTCAGACTCCAATTCTGTTCCCCTCACTGGCAATTACTCTTTGTTATCTTGGACCATCATTTGTTCAGGAAGCAGCTACCCAGTCCTGCTACCTGACAGTACCTCCATGTTCTCTTTCATAGTAGCCTTGATACTAGAGAAGATGCCCTGTCTGCGTCAGATTATCTCATTATAATTAGAAATAAAAATCAATTTATAATGCTTCAGAGTTAACAAAATGTCTTGATGTACATAATTATCTTGTTTGAAACTCACAAACAAAACTGTGAGATACTAGCAGGAAAAAAAAACCAACTCCATTTAACAGATGAAAAAATTGTACTTCCAAGAGATTGTAACTTGCCTTTCTGGAGAGCTGCTAGGCAGGGACATCACAATAAGAAAAGGGTTTGGAATTAATCCAAATGCTCTCTGAGTCAGGGCCTTTTTAGATACTTCTTTCTCAAATGTAGAACTATTCCAAAAATGTGAGGCCAGTAGGAAGAGATGATTATTTTTGTTGTTCAGTCATGTCCAATTCTTTGTGACCCTATTTGGGGTTTTCTTAGCAAAGATACTGGAGTGGTTTGCCATTTCTTTCTCTAGTTCATTTTACAGATGAGGAAACTGATGCAAACAGAATTAAATGACTTGCCCCAGGGTCACATAGCTAGTAAGTGTTTGAGGCCAGATCTGAACTCACACAGATGAGTTTTCCTGACTCCAAGCCTGGTGCTCTAATCTCTGTGCCATCTCACTGCCTTATAGTAGGGAGTTAGTTTTAGAGGCTCCAGTGATGAGTGTCCAAGAACTCAAGAAGCTTAGGTTTGGGAGCTGCATATGGTTTTGAGTAATGATGAGGTACTATGCCCCATTCTAGATGATTATTGCCCAGGCAACAATTGAAAGAAGATTCTAAAGAACATATTACAGAGGTTGCAGGGCCCTGGACATCCAGGGTCTAGGTTCCTGAGGAAGGATAATTTTCCTGGGCACTAACAACAGAGCTGAGTATGGGCTTATAGTTTTGAAAGAACTTCCAGAATAAAACAAGGAGAGAGCATCACTCTCTCACCTCTATTCTAGTAATAACAAACAAAAAAACAATCAGGGCTGCAATGGTAGGGTGAATGTTTCCAGTCAGGCCTTGAGGTAGAGCCTCGGGAAATAGTTGATAAGAGATGAGAAGCAAGTCAAAAAATCTCTGCAAGAAAAATTTAGAATCTAGGCAAAGAGTCTGAATAAAATACTTGGGGTAGAGAGGAGGGCTCATGCAACAAAAAGAATACAGCTTGAGGCTAAGTCAGAGGATTCCTGAGAAAACAGCTTCTCACAGAGAAACCAGGGCCCAGAACAAACGTACATAGAGCAGTCTGAGGCCATTGGTGTAGGGAAATGGGAGCCTTTAAAAAGAGTGAGCTATATGGGTTGCAAAAAGGTACTTCCAGACACAGACCTAATAATATGTTTTCTATATAAGAAGTGCTCAGTAAATGGGCTTATTTGATTGACTTCAAATATTAATTGGCTGATAAGAAAATACTCTTCCAACTGAATCAATTTTGTTTACATGACATTAAATCTGATGAAGATCTGAAAATTATCTGATTGATTTGATCAACTGAATCATCCAGGTTGGCACTCTTCAATGATTAAATTGATGATAATTCAATTCCCCTAATAAAATATTTATTACTCATCTAATATGGCAGGCAGTATGGTGCAATAGGAAGAAAGACCCTCAGTTGACACCCAGGTTCTGATACCTACTGCCTCTGTGACTTCAGGAAAGTTGCTTAATCATCTTTGTCATTAGTTCATATAAAAAATGAGGGGTTTGGCCTATATAACCTCAAAGGTACCTTCCCTTTCTAAATTTATGATCCTGTGCTTCTATGTGCAAAGCATTGTGCTTGTCACTGAGGATACACACACACAAATTAAGCACTACCTGCCCTCTAGGGGCTTATATTCTAGGCAACCAGAGCGCACAATGGATAGAGCATTGAACTTGGAGTAAAAAAGACCTGAGTTCAAATTCTGACTCAGATGCTTACTAGCTGTGTGACCCTAGACAAATCAAACCTCTTCCAGCCTCAGTTTCTTGATCTGTAAAATAATAATAATAGCAACTATTTTGCAAACTTGTTTTGAAAACCAAATGAGATAATATATATAAAGTGCTTTGCAATTCTTAAATGCAAGGGATCATCATCTTCATCGTTAGCATCATTGTTAATGGAAGCATAGAAAGGGTGATAGATTCATGCATAACTAGCTTAAAGAGCCAAGAATGTCTTACATTTTTAAATTAGAATTTCAGAATTGAGAAAAATTTCAGTGGCCATTTAGTCCAAATCATGGCTGAAAATGAATGCCCAACGCAACATACCCAATAAATGCTCAATCATCCTTTGCTTGAAGAACTCTACTATGGAAGAACTTAGTGCTTCCTGGAGTGGTTAATTCCACTTAAATATAGTTCTAAATTTGTTTCCTTTTACTTTGAATTATTTTCAGATTTAGTGCCTCTTTTGCTCTGAAAGTTCCCTCTCCCTTTCTAAAGAACTATACTACCAGAATCTATATGGTGAAATGCCCAGTTGACTTGGCATGTACAGTTAATGAGGTGTCCTTTTAGTCCTCTGGGTCAAAGGGATATAAATCCTTTCCCCCTTCTGGTTTTCATAGCATCTTCAAAGCAGTAAAATGTCCACTTGGTTTCTTCCAACTTCACTTTCAAGTGTCTTTTAGAGTTGGCCTAATTGCCCCTTAATAAGCAAAGCTTGGCTCCCTCAGCCTTACTGGAAATAGGCTTAATGCTGAAAGGTTCTGACCTATTGGTGGGTGGAAGAGAACGAAGGGTCAGAACTGTATTTGACCCTTTGTTCCACAGGCTTACTTCATAGCTGAGCAGTCGAATTTTGATTTAAACTTATTTTTTTCCTAGGCCCTAGATCAGTTCCTTACCTTGGAGCATGTCTCCTTTGCTGATCTCATACATTTTTATTTCATTTGATATTTGATGTTATGCTTAGATTATAGAACTCCTATTCTGTAAAGATTCTGTAACAAATTGTTCTTTTGTACCATTGCCAACTATCTCCGACTGAAAACATATTGGGGGGGAAAAGCTAGATAAAAATTAAATGAAGGCAAAATTAGGGAACTGCTAATAAAATCAGATTTTCTTGACACTTTTAGTCAATGCAAAAATAATTGTGGGAATATAAAAGGTTTTTTATGGTCAATTATTCTTGTCTTAGTAAGTATCTATAATCATAACCACCTCTGAATAGGTAATAATCCTCAGTAGGGAGAAGAGAAACTTCCCTGCAGGACCATAAGGAAGGTAAAACGTTATCACATGCATGCATAAAATATATTAATATTGAAATGGTGCTGGTGTTAAGGTCAGATGGGTAGACTTTTTTTTTCTAGGAAAATATACTATTCAACTTTATTGGGCTGCTGACATCCAATTGATCTGCATTATTCCTAGCTGGCAAGTGCATATGTGCCTAAATGCCTCAGATAATAGGTATTACAGTATTAGGTAAAAAGCCTCCATGCAGTCTAAAGCAATATCAAAAAGGTATAAAGTGTAAAATAAGAGAGATTAAGATGACACCAGAAGGCTTTGAATGAGGTGTCATTTTGCATTTAGAAAGACAACTAGAAAAGTTAAGACAGAAGAAAAAAATGCCCCTTTCTCACCAGCTGCCCTTAAAGGTTTACAAATGATCTGTTAACAGAAATGAGTTTCTCTTGCACTTCAGACACCATTTATTACTCTGGGAGAGAGACAAAAAAGGAGATGGAAAAGACTGGCAAATTATGCTTATTTGAAGGTAAAATGCTTCCCATCAGCAACATGATGAAAATGTACTATAGGTGTCAGCCAGATGTTGACATGTTAATATTTTTCATGAGGTCCTTCACTGAGCAAAGAGTACAAAGAACTTTTTGGATGTTTTTTAGAATATGAATTGAAATGCACTGTTAGCCTAGATGTCTTGCCTGGGAAATCCAGATTGTATTTGATGATGAAGAGGAAGGGGAAGTATGTCCTAAATAGGGGGCTTGAACCTGGATTCCCTGGCTGCCACCCAGATGTCTTGTGCTACGAATGGGCTCATCTGATCTCTCCTAGTCAATTTAATTCTGGAAAGTGGCCAGTGGGCCTAGTTCATGACCCTGTGATGTCATTATAATTCATTCTCCCTCACCACAAAGCCTTCGGAACTTTCCAATTTACAATGGGTCTTTTTAATAAAGAAAAGTCATGAACAGAATTCATAAGTGTTTCTAATGATTTATCTTCTTTTTTATGTTTTAGCATTTCTTTTCTGCCTGACTATGGCCTAGCTTGTCCACATTAAACATACACAATCAAAACCATTTAAGAGGTTTATTTCTTCATCATAAAACACAGTATGTTTTATAGGTTAAGTGAATGCAATTGTCACCTATGAAAGTGGGATGCATTTTCAAAATGAAAGGGACTATTATCCTAGGCATGAATCAGCATGAAAAATCTAAAACCATAATGTCTTATGGCTGTTTTCATCCTAAATACGGAATTTAACCAGCCAGAGTGCCTATTTTCTCACATTTATTAAAAGTCTGGCCTTACAAGAGTTTGGGGACTCTGTTATCTTTATACTATATGACCCCCACTACTACACTACATAGGATTCTTTAGCCAATGGCCATTCAGTAAGCATGTTGACTGATTAGGTTGATGCATATACCATGTACTACTGAATGGGACTGAGTAGCAGGAGGGTTGGGGGGGGGCTTTCCCAGGGCTTCACCTAATTGAACTTGGTTAACCCCTCCTTGCTAAAATAAACTTTCCTGAGATTACTTCACTTATCCTTGGCATGGATCTTTTCACCCCTGGGTTGTAAGAGCTGAGTGGATGATCAATGCATTTGTGGCCTGCACTGTAATTTAACTTGCTGTGTCTGACAGGAGATGTGGAATTGCTAAAGAGAGGCTTTACTTGTAATCTTCTTATCATCTTATCCTGGAGTGTTTGTGAAGGGGGAGGCCTTTCTAGCAGTAGCTCCAAGTTGAGGGTTAATGCTGAGAAAAAGAAATTGCCCTATAGTATGTTTGACTCAGTGACCTGATAAACTTACTCTGGATTCCTCATGAACTCTGGCCTCTAACAGCAGGATGTGCCCTGGCTTTTCTGAACTAACACTACTTGTCTTTCTTTTATAAGTTCATTAACAGAAATCACTCATTGTAATTATGATGTATTTTTAAAAAATCCATTTTTTTTTTTTACTTTTCGTAAAGCCTAGATTCTAAACCAGATCTTCATCCTTTACGATAATTAGCAAGAGGCTATGGGTGATAACTGGAGAAGAAATTAATCAACTGACAGTAGTAACTACACAGATAAAGGATATAGGGAGAAAAACATGCAATGCCATTGAAGGAGTAAAGAGAGTAAAGTCATTTGATAACAAAAAAACAAAAGATATAAGTAAATTTTATGTGTACATACACACCTATACACATCATAATTATGATAAGGCATTTTTGTTAATGAGAAGAAAGACAAGTAGCATATAGATTCTATGTGGTTATATACACACACAGACAAACATACACACACGCATATAGATGGGTGGCACAATGAATAGAATGCTAGGCCTGGAGTCAAGAAGACTATCCTCAAACACTTACTAGCTGTGTGACCCTGGGCAAGTTGTTTAGCCCTACTTGCCTCAGTTTTCTTATCTGAAAATGAGCTAGAGAAGGAAGTGGCAAACCACTCCAGGATCTTTGCCAAGAAAACCTCAAATGAGGTCAGAAAGAGTTAGACATGACTGAAATGACTGAACAACAACAAAATATATATACACAAGTGTGTATACTTGTATATGAATATAGAGATATCTATATTACTATACATTTATCTGTATATATACTGTATATGCTGTAAAATATGTTATGTATAATATATACTTATCCATTATATGGTATGTGTATTGTGCACGAGTGTGTGTGTGTGTGTATGTGTGTGTGTGTGTGTGTGTGTGTGTGTACTACTGGGACCTGGGTAAAGTTCAAGGCTGCGATTGACCACTTGATCCAGGGAATGAGGGAAGGATGAAGGACTGGGGATGAATCTCCAGCTTGTTACCCCCATAATAGTACAGTGCTGACAGATGAGGCAGGGACTATTCAAAACTCAGCAATCCCAATCCAGAACTGTGGCAAATGGGCAGAGCCTAGAGACTACTACGATAGCAGTCTAGCTACCTCACAGCTTGGATAGGAGCTAGGGGACAAGCATAGAGACCAGAATGTCAGAGTCAGGTACACTACCCAGGACCATAATCTTTCCCCTGAAGAAGAAGACGAAGACGAAGACGAAGAAGAAGACGAAGAAGAAGAAGAAGAAGAAGAAGAAGAAGAAGAAGAAGAAGAAGAGGAAGGAGAGAGATAGAAACAGAGAAACTTAGAATGATATCCAGGACAATATCTATAGATACTAATCTATAGATATAAATCTGTGTGCATATGTGTATACATCTATATGTGTGTATCTATCTATATCATTTTATAATTTTATCCTGAAGTGTTTATTGAATATCTATCTGTAGTTAGAAATCTATATATTTAAATCTATAGATATAAATCTGTAAGTATAACTAGAAATCTATAGGTTTACATCTATAGATAGATAGACAGACAGACTCCAGGATAATATGATATAGATAGAAAGATATATACATACAATACATAGATATATGCTCATATATACATTCTAATACATATACACAAACAAGTGCACGCATATATGTGTATATACATATGCAGTACACATATCAAATTTATATAAAATGAGTTTAAATAACTGAGTTTTAAGGAAACAGATTTTTCAAGGAAAACAATGATGGGAATATGGAGAAATGAATAAAGGAGAAAACTCAAAGGGACTGCACAAAAAGGGAACGCTGACCTTTTCAAGAGACGTTTCCCCTATTTTTAGAGAAAGCTGAGCCTTGGCAGACAGTTTGACACTCATAGGATTTTCACTGTCAGGTAATGCATATACTTTCTGATGACTTCAAAGAATTTTAAAATTCCTCAGAGTTAGGGACTACTTGAGGATTGTCTATGAATCTGACCATCAGAAAAACTTTAGCTATGTAAACTATGAAGGAAGACTCATGGAATAACTTTATATTGGAGGATCCGGAGAAGGTGGTAGAGAGGAGTGGAGGGATAGGAAATTCTGGGAAGCAGCATGGCGGGTGGAAGCGTTTAGAGTATGAAGCCCTGCATTTAGGTCCTGGCTCTGATGCTTGTTGCCTGTGTGATACTGGACAAGTTACTTAACATCTCTAAGACTTCATTATTTAGGTGTAAAAGGAAGTTAAATTGGATAGTCTTTCTTTTCCTTTCCAGTTCCTTTCTGGTTCTGTTCCTTTCCAGTGGTCTGTAAACACTAGAAATAATGATGGTATCTCTTGGCAGGCCAAACCAGCACCTATGATTTCTAATTCTTGTGCTGTCTGCATCTCTTCGGGCTTTCTTTTCTGCATTTGCAAAATGCAGTTATTATTAGTAGCTTAACATATAGATACATTGTTAAAAGGCTGTACATAGGTTAGTAAATGTGAAAGACATGAACATGGTGTGGAAAATAGCTTTAGATTATCCAGTACTTGTACAATTTATTTTTTTTTCTTCTCTTCTACCAGTAGCATGGTATATTTGATTGAGAATTAGACTTGGAGTTAGGAATATCTGGGTTTGAATCCCACCTCAAATACTTACTAGATGTGTGACCCCAGGACCTTAGTTTCTTCATGGTTACTGTGAAGGCACTGGACTTGATAACCTCTCAGATCCCTGCCCGTGACTTTCTGTAGAATATATATGTATATCTATCTATATATAGATAGATATACATATGCATATATAGATATAGATATAGATACAGATATATTGTTTTGTTTTACAAGAAAATGAAGTAACTTCTGTCAAAGTTGTTCCTGGAAAGGGGTTCATCCAAACTCTGCTACTTTGATGAAAAAAAAAACCCACCAAAAACAACTGAAAAAATGCCAAATGAAACAAAAGATCAATTAATAGGAGACAAACTGGTGCTCTTATCCCCATCCAAATGGAGAGTCAGATGCACACACACACTCACACACACATACACACACACACACACATACACAGAAAAACAGAAACACACACACACATCAATATGTAACAAAGGACCACACTATAAACTCCAGATCAGAGCTAATTCCAAAGTGTAGTACATCCTTGCCTCTGTAGCTTCATCCATGACTCTGGAAAAGGGCAAACTCACAGAAAATTATTCTTGCTTCAAGATTACTGTTCAGAATGATTCCCCAGTTCCTCCGGTGTATATGCCCTATAGGAAGGGACAGAGCCTAGACATAATACAGAATCCCAAACTGGTCAGAAGCTGGGATTACAGTAACAGGTAGGGCCAAGGATTGATCACTTGATGTAGGAATGTAGGAGGGGTTGGGGAGTGGAGAGTGCAATCCCCAGTTTGTCTAAGGCTCAGTATCCCATTTCAGCATGTGGCAAATAGTCAGAGCTTGGAGACCACTAAAATACCAGTATACCTATCCCATACCTACAACAGTGGGATTGAACCTAGACATGAAGAATAGAGTATCAAGCTCAGTGGAACCATCTGGGACCACAATCTCTCCCTTTGCTTCCCAGACCAAGATGGCTGAGGAGACAGGGTCAGTCAGGTATGTGCCCTACCACTGACTGAGGACTGAGAACTCAATATTGTTTTCAACAGACATTTACTCCCACCCTATGTCCCGTGCTGAGAATGAGAATGAAAATAACTTCAACGTTTACAAACCAGGGAAAGTTAAAAGAAAAATGCTGGAACTTTGGAAGCCATACCTCAAGAGAAAATGGAGATATTGATAAATAGAATAAAAAAAACTGCAAAGAAAATGAAGTACTTTGGGTTAAAGGAATTGTATGGTAAAATTCTGGGAGAATTTTTTTTTGCAAGGATTGCAAGTAGAATCTATCCTTGAACAAAGAAATAGGGTGGAGGTTGGCTATATGGAGAGAAGGTAGAAGAGTAGGTAAAGCCATGGCACTTAGAGTCAGGAAGACCTATTTTCATGTCCTACCTCAGATATTTCTTAGCCATGTAACCCTTAACAAGTCACTTAATCTCTTTGGGCCTCAGTTTCCTCATCTATAAAATGAGGCGGTTGAACTCCATGAACTTTAAGATCTCTTCCAATGTCAAATACATAATCCTATGATTCCAAAAAGTGGATGAATGGAAGAGTTGAAACAAGAGACAAAGGAGAATAAACAATTTATAACAAGAGGTATACACACATGTGTGTGTATACACAGACATAGACACACACATATAAATAGACATATATAGAGATATGTAGATATATAGATATAGATGTAAATATGTACCCATGTAGTATATACTCAGATACCACAAATAATATTACAGTAAAATCATTACTGAAATATTAAGAAAAAGATGTAAATTATACACAACTTACCTGGAAAACAGAATGAGAAGGGATAATTTAGGCCTCTTTGGGATCCATCTAAGTTATTATAAAACAGATAACCTGGATGGCATATTAAAATAAATTGAAAAATAAAATTGCCCAGAACTTCTATAACCTGATCATAAAATGAAAAAAAAATAGAACCCACAGGTCACCAATTGAAAGTAACTCTATATATAACACATCAAGAAATGTGATCTCCAAAGCCAGTTTTTCCAGGACAAAGAAAAAAATACTGCAAACAATAAGGAAAAAAAGGAAATAAAATTAACAAGGAATCACAGAAGATCATGTAATTAATATGAGAAAAGAAAGAAAAAAGTTTGTAACGCAGTATGTCAAGAGACAAAAGTAAAAAGATTAAAACTGCAAATAGCATATTCTACAAAAAGAGCATATATATGTAAATATGTGTATATATATATATATATATATGTATATATATACTCTACTTTCATTAAGATAAAATCCTTTGGAGAGAACTTTATTTTAGAAGTAAAGGTTCTTATCAAAATAAAAATCTAGTATATAATGTGAATTAATATCTTCAAACTATCACTTCAACTCTGGTTAAATAATGCAGTGCCTCTTCATCTTCCTCCCCATGCAGTACAAAGCAGTGCAGGCACTGGTGGGTGATTAAAAATGTTGTCTTCCATAAATTTGGCATTTTCATGATCCATTCTGACCATTTCTGGAAGAAGGGTTGGCACAGTTTGCTATATTGCTGCTCTACTTTCAAAGTTTCCTTATTGACTTGTTCATTCAGTCTGACTATTGCATTGTGTTCTTCAACCATGTGTTTAATTGCTTCTTGTTGCTCATTTTCTTGGGCTCCCTACAGGTTGGAGTTGAGATCCTTTGGGCAAGAGAAGGGAGAGGGACTACAGAAGAATGACTGTTTTTCACTTCACATAGCACATGGGGATGGACTTCTGTTAGTCCACATGCTCTAAGTGCCTGGAGCACCTCCTCAAAGGTTCCAGAGCAACTAGACTGTACAATTTTTCCTACTAGTTTGTCTTCTCAGTGAATTTATGAGTTCCATTATTTTAGGGAAAATAATGTGTACAGAAAGACATAAAGTACAGAATCTTAGAACCTTTTGTTTGGAATATAATTGACACATAATTTGGCCATACTCTATATGTGTATAAGCATCTTTATAAATGTCTCCAATAGCACACAAGGTCAAAAATATTAAGACAATCAATGAAAAAACTTATAAAGGAAGGCAGCTTACCAATACCAGATTTCAGACTACATTACAAAGCCATCATCATCAAAACAATCTGATACTATTTAAGAAATAGTGGTAGATCAGAATAGATTAGGTACACAATGTACTGAGATAAACAACCATATTAATCATGTCCTGGACAAACCCAAAGATCCAACCTTTTGAGGCAAGAACTCACTATTCAGTGAAAACTGCTGAGAAAATGAGAAAGCAGTCTGATAGAAACTAGGCATGGACCAATATCTCATACCATATACCAAAGTACAGTCAAAATGAATACATGGTTTAGATATAAAGGCTGATATCACAAGTGAATCAAGGGGGCATGGAAAAATTGACCTGTCAGATCTATGGATAAGGGAAGAGTTTATGACCAAAAGGACATAGAGAGGATGACAAAGGGAGGGAAAATTGATAATTTTAGTTACATGAAATAATGAAGGTTTTCACAAACAAAATCAATGCAACCAAAACCAGAAGGAAAGCAGGGAATTGGGGAAAATAATTTTGTAGCAAGTTTCTCAAATATATGAGAAACTGAGCCAAATTTATAAAAAATAAAAGCCAGTACTCAGTTGATAAATGGCCAAAGTATACGAACAGGTAGTTTTCAGAAGAAAAAATCAAAGCTATCTACAAGCATATTAAAATGCTTTAAAATCCTTATAATAGAGAAATGCAAATCAAAATGACTCTTAGGTACCTATCAGATTAGCCAACACGACAGAAAAGGAAAACGGAAAATGCTAGAGGGGATGTGGAAAAATAGGTATACTAATGCATTGTTGGTAGAGTTGTGAACTGATCCAACCATTCTAGAGAACAATTTGGAACTATGCACAAAAGGCTATAAAAATTGTGTGTACCCTTTGACTCAGAAATACCACTACGAGGTCTGTATCCAAAAGAGATCAAAGAAAAATGAAAAAGATATATATGTACAAAAATATTTATAGCAGTTCTTTTTGTGGTGGCAAAGAATTCGAAATGAAGGGGATGCTCATCGATTGGGAAATGGCTGAACAAGTTATAGTATATGATTGTGATGTAAAATTATTGTGCTATAAGAAATCATGAGCAGGATGGTTTCAGAAAAGCTGGGAAGACTTTTATAAATTGAGTCAAAGTGAAATGAGCTGAACCAGGAGAACACTGTACATAGCAATATCAATATTGTAATGATGATTAACTGTGAAAGACTTAGATACTCTGATCAATACAAAGATCCACGGCAATTCCAAAGGACTCATGACAAAAAAAAAATGCTATCTACCTCTATAGACAAAACTGATGAATTCTGGATGCAGATTGAAGCATATTTTCTTTCATTTTATTTTTGTTTCTGTTTTTTTTTTTGGCAACATGGCTAAATAGAAATATATTTTGCATGACTTCATATATATAATGGGTATCATACTGTTTGCCTTCTCAATCCTAAGAAATACATATATATATATATATATATATATATATATATACATATATATATATATGCAGATTCCCCAGGGGTGGGGAATATTTCTTTAGGATAATCCAAATAAGGAGGTTGTGTTTGAGGAGATGAACAGGATGGATATTTGTGGGTAAATAATAACATTATTATAAAAAGGTGGACTTTGATGAATGATTAACTGTAAGACCTCATTTACAAAAATTGCGAACATTTTTGAAAACAAAATTTTGCAAACAAAAATGCAAAAATCTAGTGTTGCTATAAGGTTTGAAGTTGACAGGAAGAGGTATGCTATAGTGTCCTTTGCCTGGATACGTAGAGTTGATCATGCCATTTTTGATATAGAAGGATGACATTGCTTCCCAATTCTTCCTTAGTAAAGCATTCCAGGTTGGGGAACCTGTGGCCTTGAGACCACGTGTGACCCTCTAGGTCCTCAAGTGTGGCCCTTTGACTGAATCCAAACTTCACAGAACAAATCCCCCTAATAAAAGGATCTGTTCTGTAAAACTTGGACTCAGTCAAAAGGCCACACTCAAGGACCTAGAAGGCCACATGTGGCCTCCAGGCCACAGGTTCTCCACCCCTGAATAGGTTTTCCATTCCCCCCTCCCAAAGTTGTTCTGGTAAGTTTTAACTGAAACATTCTCATTTCTATTGCAGTCTATTGAATGTATTTATATGACTATACCTAGAGGTGGAGTATATAGTCTTTGTCTATACTTTTGTGTGCTGCTAGCTGGCCCCTATGAAGATAAGAGCCCTATTCTAAGAACCAGAGTTATCCTATCCAAGCCAAAAAAAAAAAAAAAAGAATGAAAGTGAGAGTGGGCACAGGAAAGAACTGTGCAATTCCTTAGGTAGAAAGAAAAACAAATTCATTAACTGGAATGCACAGAGCATCAGAAAAACCAAGAGGAGGAAAGACACTTTAGGATTAATCAGTGGGCTAATGGGAAGCAGTGACAAGAAATGAAAAACTGCTTTTGTAACCCAACAGTCTGCAGACATAAGGGGAAGGGTCTTGGAGCTTCCTGTGCAGACATCACACTTTAAAGTTGATAATCATACAGAAAGGCATGGGATTAATTAAAACCTCCTTTTAAAAGAGCTATTAAGGAAATTTCAACATCTTTACTGTCAGAATGTGGTTCCATAGAGTTGTTATTGATTATACTTGAGATATAAAGTGGACTGTAAGAAAAAGGGGAAGGTAAATGATAGGGAATAGGCATTCATGATGGGTGTTTGAGTTGAGTATGCAACAAATAACATTTTGGGCTGCAGAGAAAGTGGAGCAAGAAGTGATGTCCTCTCTTGAAGTAATTAGTTATCGTATGAACACATAGAGATTCCCAAATTTTATTTATAAATGAGAATACTCATAACATACATATATCCATAATATACATACATGTATACATAATATACATATTGAAATACTATGTGATTTTAGAGTAAGAAAACAAGATGAAATGCTTACAACTATAGAGTGTTATCTGATGCACATCCATTTACACTTGCAAGTTACCTACTATAAGATTCAGAGCTACTCCTTGGTTAATTTTTATTAGAAGAAAACTGAATATTATAGTATACTCACATGTCTATTTCCTGTGGTTCTTGTCTGATAGGTAGTTAAAATGGCATAGTGAGTAAAATGAAGACTTGGCATCAGGGGGGGCTTATTCAAACCCTTCTTCTAGTAATACCTACTTATATTATAGGCAAGTCACATAATATTTTTGATCCTCAGTTTTTTCATTTATAAAATGGGGATAATATCTGTACTGTACCTAACTTACAGGCATAGTCTGAGGTTCAAGTATAATATGTGCAAAATATTTTGTAAACTTTAAAATGTTATGTAAATTGAGTTATTATTATTAAAATGTCATAACATATTGTTTGTATATTTGTTTTAAGAAGAACTCTAGATAAAATGATATTTAGAACTACCAAGTAACCTCAAAGTAACTATGTAATAATCTTCTAAGAACTGAAATTTCTCACTAAGAGGAACCCAAGACAGTGGAAATTCCAGAGAAGGGAAGTGATTTTCCCATGGTTAAAGAGGAAGGCTCATTCAACTCTTACTGAGATTTGGGCTGAGCTGAGCTGGAATTAAATGGACCTGAAATCTCATAGACTTGTAGATTATTGGAGTCAGAAGAGTCCTCACTAACCCATTTTGTCCAATTTCTCCATCTTGCAGAAGAGAAGCCAGAGATCAAAAATTAGTATCAGAGCTGAGACTAAAGCTTAATTCTCTTACTGGAAAGCCAGTACTTTTTTAGTGAAGCTGTTGAAATTTCACACCTCTCTAGCTTTTGGAATATATGAAACCATCTCTTCCAAACAGGTTATCCCTGGTCTTGGGGATCAGGCCAAGTAGCTAAGTAGACATTAGAGCCCGTTTGTCCTTTTAGTCATATCCTAGCTCCCAAGGACATCTTACCCCTGCACTCTCCCTTCATTCTTTGCGAATATTTAAGTCACTTGTAAAATGTCAAATTTTTGGAAAGTCCAGTGGGGGTGGGTGACGAAGAGGCATTCCAGATGAAGGCATAGCCTAGTAGCAGTGCCTCAGGAACTGGAACCCTTGTTTTATCCTACCTGACACACCCACTCTCCACAAGCTGTTGTTCTTATTTGTCCTTCATTCTTGAAAAAGACCGTGACAACAGGAAGGTGATAACATGACTTGCAAGTGAATTGGATTTAAGTGAGGGAGGGTTGTCCAAAGCCACCAGCCTCACTTTCTCCTCAGGAGTCATCTGGGTCCAGTGGCAAGATCTAAATTGAAACAACTGGAGATGGACCCAGAGGCAGTAAGAGACCTTGGCCTTTTTAAGCCAAGTCTTTCCCAGGTCTCAGTTAGAATGAGGCAACACCCATTCAGTGATTAAGGCTAGGTAAGAAATAGGCAAAGAATGACCTCTTTTACCTAGTCAAAGAAAAAAATAATTTGGCAGGGGAAGACCCTCATCAATGGATTTGAGGCCTATCAGTTACCCTCAACATGGTTTAGCTAAGATGGTTTTACCAGAGGGTGGCCATTATAGCTTCTTGGAGCCACAGGGGAGAGTTGGGTGAGAGAGGGACTCCAAAGGTGGATAAGCAGCCCTGAAAAGTACTTGGAAATCTTTCCCACAAGAGGTGTTAGTCCTCCCTGGACAGCCCATACACCAATCTACATTGGACCTAATCAAATCAACTATTCCTGTCTAGATTCTTAAGGGTTGTTCTTTCTTTTATAGCTAGAGGAAAAGACACATTCTCACCCTCCCATAAACTTCCAATATTTTTTTCCCTCTGCATATTTACCATTGCTCAGCATCCAAGCTATGGTTCAATCTGGTTTTAAGAGTGTAGTTGAAGCACAGGCCCAATTACATATTAATGTTTATGCAAGAAGGTGGAGAGAGGGGAAGGAGGGGGACATCAGAGTTCAGGGGTGAATTAGTCAAGAGTGGCAAAGAACCAATCCATGTGACTGCCATTTTGATGGTTATGTAAAGAATCACTATTCCTTTTATATGCTGTAGATTGAATATTTGTATATGTACACTTTGAGTCATACCCTCAGGAATACCTTTAAAAGGATCTGCTAAAACTCAAAGGATTATGTGTCTCCAGAGATACCTAGCAGATGTCTTCATTCCTTGATTTTCTGTAAATAAGTCTTCTTTGTGCATTACACCATAGAAGATTCTCAAGTCTCATTCCTTTTAATGAATTGTTAGAAAGAAAAACTTCCAGGATGAGATATATGCTGTGTTAGAGCTTGGACTTTTCAGAGTTTATTGGTATGTAATTTTTCCTAGCATATAATTTTCACTCTATTTTCTGTTCTTCCATTTTGCTGTTACCAGCTGTAATTTATAGAATGTCTTGAAATATAGGGATTTTTGAGGGGAAGGGGAATCAACAAACCTCTTTTTGAAGGGCAAATATCTGTATGTGAAGACAGATTTTGTAATGGGACCATATTCTTCCATTTGGATTGGTGATTACGCATCTAGAGTTGGATGATACCTTAGACACCATCTAGTCAAATATCCTCATTTTATAGATGAGGAAGCTAAGATTAAATTATTTGCCTCATCTAAGTCATATAGATAAGTAATAGAGGATGAATTTTAGCCCAGGTCCTTTGATATCAAATTTAATGTTATTTCCAGTGGTCCTGGTTGTGGTGTTTCTCCATTTTACCTTTTGCCCCAATAGATTTAATTTATCTTTTTTTTTTCTCTTCATAAATGGAAGGGCATCATTCATTCTGGTACAGGACAGTAAAAACATTGAGTTCAACTTTCCAAAGAAAGCTGATTTTCTCTTAAAAAATAAAAGAAGTTATCATAATAGTGCTTCAAAAATTTTCTTGGACTTAAAAACAATCTGTATCAAGTCTTCAGGCTCCTCACTTATAGCCCATTTATTACTCAAAATGCTAGATAATATTAATAAGTCAGAGTACTTTTGTAGCATTGAGATAAAGAAAGACTAGGGGAAGAGACTAACCTTTTTTCTCTGGAGTGGATTGGTTATTCAATTAAAACTGAAACAACATTATCTTCTTGCCTCTAGTATAGCATGGAGTGGCTTGTTAGAGAACAGTGGCACACAAATACAAAATCTCCTAAAAAAGGGCCACAAAATTAATCTCGTCTGGTACATTAGGAAACACTTCGCTGACATTTGCTGTTTCTGTCATCCCTAATAAAGAGATTTTTACCTGTATTTGCCTATTCAACACTTCAGTCCCTCAGCCAATTTTGGAAATTATTTCTGATTTATGACTCTCTTTCAAGCGGGTGTCACCTTGCCTGTCAATTATCCCTCAAAGCAAATGCTAAGTGAATGCTGGCTGGTAAAATTAATAAGGGAAACCTTTACTCAAAAAGGTAGGAAGAGCCTTGTGAAAGGGATAATTCAGCCAGCAGGTAACTCAATTGCTGCTGGTGATATTTATAGGAGAAATGGAGAGGAGGCTGCAAATGCCCCAGCATAGAGATGGAAGGAATTAGATTTCCTTCTTGATGATTGCTGCCAAAACACATTACCTGAAAGATTCCATGGTACTAAGCTCTTAAGATATGGCTCAGGATAGCGTCCATTTCTTTATAGAAGATTTTTGCATTTCCCTACTTTGATGTCCCCTCAAATGCCGTGTCTTCCTGCTTCATCAAATGTCTCCACTCCCATCACTATCCCTCTACTCACTCAAAACTGTTTTGCCCCCATGATCTGGAACTTTGATATGCCCCTCTCTAATCACACTCTCCTGTCATTCTCTCTGTCCCTGTACCTCTCCTAATTCTCTTGTTTCTCTTAACTGCAGCTGCCAGTCTTCCCATCTCTTCTTGTTTTGCTTGTGTATTCAATTGTTCAAAACCTGCAATCTGCTTTCAGAACCCATCATTGGACTGAAAATGTTCTTGTAAAGGTTACCAGTGACCTCTTAATTTCTAAATCTGAGTCGCTCTCAGTCCTTATCCTCGATGTCTCTTTTGCTGATAATGACACTATTTACCATCTTTTCTTCCCTTGGCATCCCTGAGAGCTCTCTTCGAGTTCTCTTCTGGCTTGATTACTCCTTCTCAATCTCCTTTGCTGAATCATCATCCATCTCTTATTCCCTAAGCATAGGTGTCCCACAAATCTCAGATCTAGTTACTTTTCTGCTGTCTTTTGTTGGCAATCTCATTTGCTTATGTTAGTTATCAAATCTATGCAAATAGAATATTGATTTCTCTCTTGAACTCTATTCCCTAAATTTCAGCTGCATGATGAATATCTCCATTTGCATTATTCACTATCTCAACAAACTCAATATTTCCAAAACTGAAATTATTATCATTTCCCTAAACTTACCTCTCCTCTGGACTTTATTTTCTGTTCATGGCATTGCTATCATCTTAGTTATCCAGATTTGAAAACTTCCATTTTTGAATTTTCACTTTCCTTCATCTCCAACATCTGAGCACTTGTCAAGTTTTGATGATTCTATCCCATAGCACATCTATTTGTTCCCTTCTCCCTACTCACGTAGTCATCATTCTAATTCAGAACCTCATTACCTCATACCTGAACTGCCTTATAATTAATATTCCTATTTCCACTCTGTCTTTTCTCTTACCCACCCTCTTTATAGCTGCCATCACCCTCCATACAGCTGCCAAAATAATTTCTTTGAGGCACACACCTGAAGATGTCACTCCCTTGATTAAAAATTTTCAATGAATTCCTGTTGCCTCAGGGTTAACACACAAACTTCTTAGCCTGGTATTTAAGACCATCTATAATCTGATTCTAACTTAATTTTCCAGCTTTATTTCATATTATCCCATTTGTATACTATACATTCCAAACCAATTGACTTGATTACTAATTGTTCCCTAAATATCACATTCTACCTTTCTCATCTGTGTATTCCAACAAATCATTCCCATGCTTGGGATATAATCCTTCTGAACTGGGGGAAAAATTTTATAGCAAGTTTCTCTGATAAAGGCCTCATTTCTTAACTCTATAAAGAATTGAATCAAATTCATAAAAATATAAGTCACTCCCCAAATGATAAATGGTCAAAGGATAAGAACAGGCAATTTTCAGAAGAAGAAATTAAAGCTATGTATAGTCATATAAAAAAATGCTCTAAATCATTATTGATTAGAGAAATGCAAATTAAAACAACTCTGAGGTACCACCTCACACTTATCCAATTGGCTAATATGGCAGAAAAGAAAAGTGACAAATGTTGTCAGGGATGTGGAAAAATTGGGACACTAATATTTTATTGGTGGGGTTGTGAACTGGTCCAATCATTTTGCAGGGAAATTTGGAACCATGCTCAAAGGATGATAAAACTGGGCATACCCTTTGACCTAGAAATACCACTACTAGGTCTGTATTCCAAAGAAGTTAAAGAAAAAGGAAAAGAACATAAATGTACAAAAATATTTATAGCAGCTCTTTTTTTGGTGGCAAAGAAATGGAAATTGAGGAAATGACCAATAATTGGGAATGGCTAAAAAAGCTGTCATATATAATGGTGCTATAAAAAAAATGAGCAGAATGGCTTCAGAAAAACCTGGGAAGATTTATGGGGGCCAATACAAAGTGAAGTGAACAGAACCAGAAGAACAGTGTATGCAGTAACAGCAACATTGTATGATGATCAACTCTGAATAATTTGGCTATTCTAATAAATACAATGATCCAAGACAATTCCAAAGGACTTAATGATGAAAAATACTATCTACCTCCAGAAAAAGAACTGATGGGAATGTGAGTGCAGATGGAAGCACACTATTTTCACTTTGTCTTTCTTGCTTTTTTTTTTTTGCAAGATCACTAATATGGACATATGTTTTGCATTATTTCACATGTTTATTTAATAGCACATTTCTTGCCTTCTCAATGAGTGATGGAGGGATGTGAAGGAGGAAGAAAATCTGGAATCCCAAATATTTTTAATGATGTGAAAAATAAATAAATAAAGCGAGGGAAATAAGGGTTTGTTAACAATGTTGTCCTCTTCAGAATTTCTGACTTGACCTTCACTGTTCCCATAATAAGAATCTATAGTATGTTTCCTTTTGCTCATGGTGCTTGCTTTTTTCCTGGCCTTTAAAAAAATGAGCTCTCCTGCTGGGGAGCAGGGGACACTGACCCAAGCTTCTTGTGCTGCAAGCCTGGGGCCTGGTCACTGGCTTTGAGTGCTGGGGCCTCAACTGCTGTCAGTTGGAGGCTATAGGGTTCTGGCAGGTTACCTGGTGTTGGGCTGGAATCAGCAACACTGGAACTCTAGGGGAAGGATTGGGTAGTCTGGCCCTTGGAGGTTGCCTGCTCACCCTGGCCTTTCCTTTCCCTCCTTTTGCTTTCTTTGGCTTCTTTCAGATAAATGTTTCTCTGCTGTGGGATGTTTCTCTACCTGGGGCCCTTGGAGCACTTCCCAGAGTTTTGCTGAGGCACTAGGAGACTTAACTGCTGTAGAATACCTAGGCATGTGGTAATTTTCCAAACTGGTTTCCACTGGTTCCCCTGCCCTTACTGAGGCACTTGGGGGTTTTAGTGTTGGTGTTTGCCTGCTCTACCACCTGGGGTTCAGGATCTCCCACTGGTATGCTGAGGTGGGGCTTTCAGCTAGCTTGCTGGGATGCCTCTGTTCTGTACTACTCCCCTTCCCCCAGAGCAAGAGGGGCCTTTCCCTTTAATCCCTCAAGCTACCTGGGCTACTGGACTGCTGCACCCTGTCTTTCTTCTGGTCCAGCTATTCCAGGGTTTTTCCTGAGGCAAATTTTGGGGGCTTTCAGAGGTTAATAAGGAATGGCAAGAGTGACTTACTTCTTACTCTACCATCTTGGCTCTACTCCTTTCATTTTTTCAACAAAATACAAACCCAGAAGAAGAGAATGATTTGAAAACATCTAAAAGCAAAGCCCCAAAGAAAAACAAACAAACAAAACAAAAACAAAAATGAAAACAAGGTCAATTAGAATTTCTAGAAGAAATGAAGCATGTTTTTTTTTAATTTAAAGTTATTTTACCCATCAATTGGGGAATGGCTAAACAAGTTGTAGTATATGATTGTGATAGAATACTATTGTGCTATAAGAAAAACCTGGAAAGACTTACACAAACTGGTGTAAAGCAAAACAATCAGAACCAAGAGAATATATAACAATAACAGCAATACTGTAATGATGATCAACTACCAAAGACCTAGCTACTCTGATCAATGCAATGATCCAAGACAATTCCAAAGGAACCATGATGAAAAATGCTATCTATATCTAGAGAGAGAAATGATGAACTCTGTATGTAGACTGAAGTATAATTTTCTTGTTTTCCTTATTTTTCTTGCTTTTTTGCACCATGGCTAATATGGAATTATTTTTTGCATGATTTCATATGTATAATTGATATTTTTATTGCTTGCCTTCTTAGTGGATAAAGGAGAGACTTCAGTGAGGGAGAGAATTTGGAGCTCAAAATTTTAAAAAAATGTTAAAAGTAAATAAATATTTTTAAAAGGGAAAATATTTTATAAGGAAACAAATGTGATAGAAAAGAATTGGAATAGAAAAGAGAGCTTTGGAAGAAAGACTGGAAATGAGAATTAACAGTTTAGTTCAAGATGTACAAGGGGAAACTCAGAGGTACAGAAGACAGAGTGCTGAGACTGAAGTCAGGAAGACACATCTTCCCAAGTTCAAATCTGGCCTCTTACACTTACTAGCTGTGTGAACCTAGGTAAGTCACTTAACCCTGTTTGTCTCAGTTCCTCATCTGTAAAATGAGCTGGAGAAGGAAATGGCAAACCACTCCAGTATCTTTGCTAAGAAAACCCCCAAAGGGGTCATAAAGAGTGGAACACAATTGGAATGAGTGAACAACAACAAAGAGGTACAAAATCTCAATTAACAAGCTGCTTAAAAATTAGAATGGACCAAAGAGAAGTTAATGACTCTAAGAGACAATAAGAAATATTAAAAACAATCTCAAACTGGTTGAAAAAGTAGAAGACAGTGTAATGCATTTCATATAAAAAATAACTGATTTGGAAAATGTCGTGCAGAGATGATATGAGCATCATTGGAAACCCCGAAAATCATGATTGTTAAAAAAGAGCCTGAATGTCACACTTCATGAAATCATGAAAGAAAACTGTCTATATCTATTAGATCTAGAGAGAAAAGTAAAGAATATATTAGTCATCTCCTGAAAGAAACCGCCAAATGAAAAAAATCTGGAACTACCAAGGGTAAGACAAAATACTTTAAATAGCCAGAAAAAAAAAGTTTAAGTACTGAGGACTCCCAGTCAGGATCACACATGATTTAGCAGCTAGTGCAATAAAGGAGTACAATAAAAGAACACTTGGGATACCATATTCCAAGAGGCAAAGTATATAAGATTATAATAAAAAATAATTTAACCAGCAAAACTGAGCATAATCTTACAACAAAGAAAAACAAAAAAATGGCAATTTAATAAAATAGAAGACTTTCAAACATTCCTGATGAAAAGACCAGCACAGAGTAAAAATTTTGACATACAATTACAGAAGTAAAAAGAAACATAATATGGTAAATATGAACAAGCAATTAAAAGGAACTAAACAAGGATGAAATATTAATATTCTGACAGAGGAAGATAATACGAATGTCTCATAATTACCCTAATGTCTTAAGGGTTTATAGAAGTTAAATAAGACAGTTTTTGTTATGTTTTGATTATCTTAAAAGAAGAAAGGAAGGGGAGTGGAAAATGGATATAATTTGGAATAAATGAGAAGGAAGTATGGAAGGGATTCATCGCATATGATTAAGGTGAGGGTTCATAGACCTACATAGACCATTGAAGTTCATAAAAACAATAAAATATGAGTAGAGTGGGGTAAACTTGAATCTCATTTTCATCTAAACTCATTGAAGGAAGGAATACACAGAGAGAGAATTGACTGTAGAAATATATTGCACTCAGCAGGGAAATTGGAGGGATTAGAGAAAGGGGAGACGGGAATAAGAGTAAGGATAGATTCAGAGAAGTATAAGCAAAATAAATTCTAATCTGGGATATTGATTCATTAAAAGGGGAAGAGAGTGTAAGAACATATGACTGGGGTGTGAGGGAGGGAAAGAGAAAAGGGACATGGGAGCAGAAAATGACTATATTAAGCATAGAGCATGGATGCTAAGCATGTTCCTTTCTCATCACCCTATGTTTTTACAAAAAAAAGCTTGAGAATAGGATGGAGGGAAGCTGACAAGTAATGATCAGATTTTGAATTTGTTTAAAGCCATTTTTTACAGGTATTTGCAGGAGTTTGGGGGAGAGCTCAAGCAAGTCACTACTTTCACTCTGCCATCTTGGCTCTGCTCCCCAAATCTGTGAATTTGAATTATACGAAGTCACCTACAAAATGGAAGAGGATAGCAGAATCCAACAATGTATTATTTACAAGAAACACATTTGAAAAGTAAAGATTCAAACATAGTCTAAAAGGAGGAGGTTGGAGCAACATCTACTATGGTTCAGCTGAACTTAAAAAAGCATTATGTGTAGCAGTTGTGATATCATTCAAGGAAACAGCAAAAATAGACTTGATTAATAGAGATAAACAAGGGACTACATTATGTTGAAAGGTACCACAGACATTAAGTTATTAGTACTATTTGACACACACATACCAAATGGCATAATATTTAAACTAAATTAGGTAAAGGGAAAAATAGTAAAACTATGATTGTGAGGGACTCGATGTACCCATTTCAGAATTAGATAAATCAAACCAGAAAAGTGAAAGAGAAAAAAGTTAAAGAGTTGAATAGAATATTAGAAAAGTCAGAATCTGAGTCTAAACATTTACTAAGCACCTACTATGTGTCAGACACTATGCTAAGTGTTAGGGATACAAAGAACAGAGGAAGACAATCCCTTCCCTCAAGAAGCTTAAAATTTGTTGGGGGAAGATGAAACATATAAAGTAGCTGAAAAATAAGATCAAAAGGAGAGGAGAGGAGGAGGGCAACTGGTAGAAGACTTACAGCAGGGTGCTTAATGATATGAGGAGGTATGAGTTACAAAACTGATTTCGTATTTCAAGATGATGAATTTCTCAAGATCAGAAAGTCAATGAGATTAGCCATGGGGAAAATGATGATGTGAATGCTCTGGATAAGCTCCCTAAATGAAGATTTAAGGGAGGAGGTGTGATAAATGTCTGCCCATTAGTGAATGGGAATAGAAAAGAATATACTTATTTCTCAGCTGTATACAGTATCTTTACAAAAATTTCTATGTATTAGGTCATACTATGCTCATAAAAAAATGACCAAAAGAAAAAAAATACATCTTTTACTGATTATAATACAATAAAATTTTTATTCAATAAAGGGTCCCTAAAAAAAGGTTAAAATTATTTGATAACTAAATAAATTAATCCTAAAAAATGTATTAAAGAACATGTAATAGAAATAATAATTTCATTAAAGGTAATTACAACAATGAAGTCAACACATCTATATCTGTTCCATGCAGCCAAAGCCATTTTAAAGGAAAATTTAGATATCTAAATACTTTCATTAACAATCAAGGTAAAGAAAAGATAAGCAAATTATGCATACAACTAAAAAACCTAGAAAATCAACAAATTAATAATTCCCAGTGAAAAATCAAATCGGAAGTTTTGGACATCACAGAAGAGGTGAATGACATTGAAAGCTAAAAAAAAAAAAAGAAAAAAGGAAAGTAAATAATAAATAAAAATAAAAGTTAACATTTCAAAAATCAATATAAAGTTATGCCACTAAGCAATCTGAATTTTAAAAAAGAAAGAGAAAAAGTAAATTATTGGTATTAATTTTTAAACAGAAATGAAGGAAATTATTGGAAATTTTTTTCCCAATTATATGTCAATGAAACTTACTACCTAAAAGAAATAGATGAATATTTGCAAAAATAAAATGGTCAGATTAACTGCACAAGAAATAGAGAGATTAATCCAATAACAATTATTGACTTATAACCCAATCTCAGAAAAAGAAATCGAACATTTCATAAATGATCTCCCAAAGAAAAAATTCCCAGGATGAGATGAATTCACATTAATTTCTATCAAAACTTCAATGAAAAACTAACTCCAGTGTTATATAAACTCTATGGAAATTGCAAAAGAGAATTTATCAGATTCCATCTATGATACAAATATTATCTTGATACCTATCTACATCATGGAGAGACAGAGAATTAGAGAAAGAAAACTATAGACCAATATCTCTAATGAATATTGACACACCCTCACATTTAAATAAAACATTAGCAAAGAGGCTACAGCAACACATCACAAAGATTATACACTGACCAGTTTGGAATTATAATGGAAATGCAGAGTTGGCTTAATAATCAGAAAACTATCAATTTAATAGACTACATTAAAAACAAGAACAAAAATCAAGTGATTATATCAATAAATGCAAAAAAGTTTCTAATAATATACAATGCCCATTTCTCTATATAAAAACCTACTGGAAAATATTGAAACAAATGGACTTCTCCTTAATAAGATAACTGGTGGGACAGCTAGGTGGCACAGAGGATAGAACACTGGCCCTGGAGTCAGAAGGACTTGAGTTCAAATCTGATTTCAGACACATAACACTCACTAGCTGTGTGACCCCCGGGCAAGTCACTTAACCCCACTGCCTAGCCAAAAAAAATTAGGATAACTAATATTTAAAACCCAGACTTAATACCATATATAAATGGTGATAAATTAAAGGCCTTCTCTTCTCACCAGAACATTCTCAGTTTTTCCAAGTGATCAATTTATGTTGCATTGCCTGGACCTCTTATCGTTGTGGTCTCCTTCTTGTGAAAGTGCTCTACCTTGTTTATTTCTTCCCAAAAATCATGGCAAGCAAAATGGAACACAGGACCCCAGATGTGGCCTGACCAATGCAAGGTATAGCAAAACTATTTCCTTTCTGGAGACTATGCCTCTCTTAATGAAGTCTAGTATAGCATTCTTTTTTTTTTTTTTAACTTCCACTGTTGATTCATTTTAAGCTTGCAGTCCCTTAACACACCCCAGATTCAGAACCACAGAATTAGAGCTAGAAAGAGCAGTGAGAGTGACTTGCCCAAGATCATTCAGATAGTGCCAAAGGTGGCAGGCCTTTTGGCCTCAGCAAGAGTTTTCTTTCCTCTCTACTGCAAAAGAAAACAATTGTCTTCTCACCACCTGTTATCATTAGTCTGTTCACCTTAAACAGTAATTTCAATATATCAGTCCTGTGTTCACAAGTCTGTAATGGTTCTACTGGATATTATGATGCCTCCATTGCTCAGCATTGAAGTTCTTTCACAGACTGGCTCCGGCCCACCTTTTTAGCTTTCTTTTATATCCCCTCTGTTTGTGCACCTTACATTCCAGCCAAACAACTATCAGCTGCTTCTCAAATTCATCATTCTAACTCCTATGGCTGTCCATTCATAAGGGAATTCACCACTTCTGGAATACACACCCTCTTCATCTCTTCATTTCAGAATCCTCTCTTCATTCAAGTTTCACCTTCCTTGAACTTCTCAGGTGAAAGAGCACTTTGTCTGGATCTTTCCCTTATCCCTATATTTCTCTAACTTATATTAAATTTAAAGGTGTTTATTTCTTAAATTCTCTGTCCTAGTGGAATATAATCATATGATATCTTTGTAGCCCCAAAACCTGGCACAGTGCCATATATATAGAAGGTGCTTTGTAAACATTTAATGATTGAAGCCTTGCTATGTACAAGTCCACCTCTTTTTCTAGGCAAGCATGCCCTCAATATTGTTTTTTTTTTTTACTTTATTTCTTGCATGCAGACCACCATTAATGACATATTATAACTTGTTCTCACACCATCATGGCTCTTCCCCTTTCCACTTGGATTTTGTGCAGTTTCATTTTCTTTGAATATACACATTTTATACTTAGTGGTAAATTGTCTTCAAATTAATATTTGGGCTTTTCTTACATGGATTTTGGGGGAGTATCCCAAAGGATATCTCAAATTTCAAAGATTGCAAACTCCTAAAGAACAGGACTGGCTTTGCCTTATTTTTGTGTCTCTGAATAGAATTGAATTGGATTTGATATTTTTTTCATTTTTTTTAATCCCCCAAACTGATTTTGTATCATACTGTCTAAAGTGGATATATTCTTAAAGTGAAAGAAGTTTAAGTATAAGGAAATTGCTGTAATATCTATATAACTTACATGGATCATAAATTTTTTCACTGAAAATAGCAAGATAAATGACTAGCTTAAAATATGTTGGACTCATCAGCCTTTAAAGCATCTTCCTGAAATCTTGTTGCACAAAATCCATACTCTGGGTCAATAAAGTTCTCACCATAGGTTTGTAAACATTTCAGGTTTGGGACATATCTGTTTAGCTAAATATGAATGCTAATATATTCATTCACTCACTATCAAAGAATTCTTAACCTAAGTCCATTTGTGTCAGGTCATTTCCATTTGGGGTCTGTTTCTGTTAGAATTGCAACTTATCTCTCAGGAGCAATTATGCTTAGGTGTCAAAATAGTACAATTAAGAAGAAAAAATTCAGTCTAATGAATTGACATGATAAAATACCCTGCCTAGTGCACATCCTGGATTACTGAACCACAGAGCCCACTTTAATGCCTTAAACCTTATTTTGTCTACTAGATTCCAAACTCTAGAAAGTCATGCTTTCATGAAGCAATTTCATATTTCCCTGGAAATTCAAGGACCTCAGCATGCTCCCCAAATTATATAAAGATGTATATATGCCTTGATTATAGGCAACTGAGGAGAACAAAGCAAAGCTCAAGCATTAGGGGTACAAAAGAATAACTCCAATCCAAAGTCTGCATTACTTTTTTTTAAAGGGCTGAAGACCTTTAAGACTTAGGATTTTGCATATAACTAAAAATCAAAACACTTAAATCATTGATTTCTTTTCCATGATGAGAATCAGCAAACAAATGCTCAGGGAGAAGTGGAGAGAAGAGTGTCTTTCTATATTACCTAAAACATTTAGACTGCATAGGTAACTAAAAAGTGAGGAAAGGTGGGGGTTGAGGTAAGGAGAAAGGGACTTTGGAAAATATTTTCCATTAAATTCTATGTGTGAAGTATATCACTCAGAGAATATGTTTTCTCAAAGTGAAAATTTTAAACTCTTTCTACACTCCCCATGCTGCTTGTCAGCAGAGAAATGAAAGGAAAAAATATAACCCTTGGGGTTTCACAGCTTTGCACTTTGAAGAAATCGGCAATCCTACTCTACTTATCAAAACCTAGCATTTCTTGTAGTGATGGATGCAGTATCCCTTGGACTTTTGCTTGTGGAAGTAGTCAATGCAGGAGTAATTTACTTATTGAAACCATTTTAAATTGGAGGATTTTTTTTTCTTTGATGGAAAGACATATCAAGTATTTCAAAAGCTGCCAATATGGTTCTTCCCTTAAATCTTGTTTCTCATTCATAGCAGCTTAATCAACCAATTTACTTTTAACTGCCCACCATTGCTTTCACTTAGGATTTTTGTTTAGTATTGTTGCTAAGATTTTTTTTTTAAAATCTGACTAGATTTTCCATTGGAAAGGACTGGTTTCTCAAAACACTCCTTTCCATTAACACAACATTTTTGCTAATTTTCTCACTAGTTTAGCTTAGATAGGACAGCCACAAAATATTTGAATTAGCACATAGCATTATATGAAATTGTGATAAGGATAGATTCACAGAAATTTGGGGAGACTTTTATGAACAGATGTATGAAGTAAGAACAACTAGAAAGATCTATTTATATTACAACTACCATACTCTAAAGAAAAAAAAAACTTTGAAAGACTTAAGAATTCTAATGTATCCAATAACTAACTACAACTCCCAAAAATGCATGCTACCTACCTCCTGACAGAAAGGTGATGGACAAGAGTCATAGAATGAGGCATACATTTTCAGTCATGGCAAATGAGTGAAGTAGTTTTGCTTAATTACACTTAAGTTTTAAGAAGCTTTAACTGTTGCTGTATGAGGATAAGGTGAGCAAGTGGTAAGAAAGCCAAAAAAGAAAGAACAAATAGAAAAGAGTATAATTGAAGTATTTTGTTAAGATGCTGAAAAAAAAAGGGAGAGGGAAATTCAGTCCAACAGGACAGTTTCAAAACTAATATGTTGACTTTATTATCTATTTCAAATAAATACAAGCTATAAACATAACACAGATTTGTATTTTTTTTACAATCATTGTTTTCTGTGTTTTTTTTGTTTGTTTTTGTTTTTTGTTTTTTGTATAGAGAGGCAATTTGGCATTTTGGATAGAAGCCAGACTTGAAGCAAGCAAATTCTGAGTTCAAGTCCTTTCTGTAAAACAGGATGATTGTGAACATGTTTGGGCAAACCACTTAACCTTTGAATAACTAGGCAACTCTCTAATACTGTAATTTGTAGAAAAGTATTGGTAGATGGAATTTCTAACTCAAGAGTTTCTATACCAATGAAATATCAGGTCTAGATCTTATTCCTTCATATATGGATATGACTATGTTTCTTAGTGTTTTTCAAGTTTAGAAAAAAATTAAACTGGATATAGGTTCTCTAATTCCGAGTCTAGTCTTTATTCCCACTGCAGTATGCCATATCACATGTGTTGTCAACTCTGTTTTTGTGGAAGGATCATGGTGATGCTGATGGCAGTAGACAGTATGTACATTTGAATAGGAAACTTCCTTCTCTTTCTCTCTCTCTCTCTCTCTTTCTTTCTCTCTCTTCTCTCTCTCTCTCTCTCTCTCACACACACACGCATGCACACACACACTTAGGAGATCCAAGGGAGAAGACAATTCAACTTGAAAAAAATATTAGACAGCTGCCAGAAACCTATTGGAGAGAAGCAGGAAAGTCAGATTCCTTGTATGCAGAAAGGGATCGAGAGCAGGTATTTATGTGACTCAACTGACCATTCATGGGTAAGCAAGCCATGTTTCATAGGCAGCATGTGTTCAATAAAACCTTTGTACCCTTGCCAAAAATTGGCCAGCCAGAGTGATTTCCATGGATTGTGTCAGCAAATGTTATTAGCAAATTGTGTAGTTAACATAATGTACGATTTTTATTGCCTCGGTATACACAGTGCTTACATATCAGAAAGATTTTGGTACTTACCCCCTACAAGTCCTCTGAGAAAGGAAGCAGGATTTTTAAAGGCATGTTTACAGCTAATTAGGATTGTTTCTAACCCTGTAAATTCTAGGTGGGAGAGGAGCCCATCAGCTTCAGTTTTAATTAGTTGTGTCTTTTTTTTTTAACTCCCCTTCCCCAGGAAGGACCATGAACATGGACCAGCAGGCTTTTCAATGCATTATTCCATTTCAGAATTGTGCTGCTTCTCTCATTTCTGAGAAACTTCAAACCATGTGTTCCTCTCTCCACTCCTCAAAAAACTCTAATAGCAATGTGCAGTGATATAAAGACATCTCCACTCTTATATTCTGGTATTAGGCTAAATGTTCGTATTAGTATGAAATAGCCAAGGAGAAATGAAAAGGAACTGATGCCAACACAAGAGAAAATTTTATTTCTCTGAATAAGTAAGAGCAAAATAATAAAGTACTAGGTCCACAGAATCTGGACTTCTCCAGACTGCATGTCTTTGCAAATTGCCCTTCCTGTAACCATTAGGAAGGCAGGGATTCATTATTTATTTTTTTAAAACCTGGATATAGAATAATGGCTTTCACATTTTTACAACTAGCAACATATTATGTTCAAAGAATTGTAAGTTGCTGTTGAGATTATGCATGAGCTAAAGTTTGGTGGGAGCAAACTTGAAAAGATTGAAAATCAAAGCCTGGTTCCGATTAGCAATCAAATTTGGGTTCTCCCCCTCTGGTATTAGCCAACCCATTTAGGTCTCAAAAAAATTTCAAAATTGAGCTGAATATCTTGAAAGCATTGGCCTTGTAGTAGATTTTCTGGTTTTGATCAGCCAATAAGTTCAGGGTAGTTCAGAAACATAATATATTTGTGGAAATTGGTAGACAAAACATTTATGCCCTTCTAACCAGCTTGGAGCAGGGTTAAATAAACATGTTTGCTTTTCCCTCCTGAAGATGTTCATTTAAAATCATGTGGAATATGCATGATCTACTTGTGGAAATAAGCAGGGCCAGAGTTACATTTTCACAGGGAAAAAATACTACTATTAAGGATTTTATATTCTAGCCAGGTGTCCAAAACCTAAATTATTTGCACAAAATTGTTTAGCCTCACATTCATCTAAGAATTTCAAAGCTTTGAAGATATAGATTGTGTCAATAAAGTAACAAGTGCAAACATTTTTGTCAAAAGCTTCTATATGCCAGTCACCTGCACAGGAATCCCAAGAATAAGAATTCAAGGGCATAAACTATTGGAAGTAGAACAAGTTATACCTCTAAAATTATTTGATTCATTCATTCTATACATACATATACATGACTAGAGATAGGTTAGATAGAGCATTTGTTCAAAATTCTCTATATGCCAGGCATTGTAAATGCAAATATAACTCCATTTTGACTAAGTTATCATGAAATATTGGTATGATAACTCTGCAGTAAGCTCCTTGAAGGCAGGGACTACCTCTATATCCTTTAAGCTTAGCATAATGACTGACACATAGCAAGTGCTTAATAAATGCTTGTCAATTGAATGACCAGTACTTATTTCCCATGATTGTTACAAGGCTCAAGTGAAATTATATATTTAAATATTTTGTAAATTTTAATATACCACATAAATACCAACCACAGTAATAATGATAACAGTTATTAATATTCAGTGACTCATTCACTGGATACTATTCTATTCATTCAACAAATAGTGAATGCCAGACTGTGTTTGGTATTAATTTGGGGGGGTGCATATGTATATATGGTAGAAAGATAAGTATGATATGGCCCTTGCCTACAAGTAACTTATAATCTATTAAGAATTAGTTATATATGGAGTTGACCACAATTAAGGCAATGTATTATTACTACTGTCAAAAATATGGTACAAATATATTGTTTCTTCATATTCCATCTAAGACTCTCAGCAATGAATATTGTCTCACTGGAAGATATCATCTAAAACCCTGAGTATCTTAAGTTCTTAAGCATTTAACCTTTTAAATAGTTACCTATTTTCTTTACAAATCTCTATTGCAGTGAGGTTTTTTATAATCTATTTGTCAGTTCCAGTAACCAATCACAAAACAGGCATAGATGCCAAGCCAACGAGAATAAACAAAATCGTCAAACTGAAAATCTATTAATATGACCATTTTTAGTTTAAAAAACAAACACTATCACCAAATTACTGATCACCATTAACATCCCCCTCCATCCTCCTTTTAAAGTGCTTTAGCACTGTCTTTGAATTCAGACTCTGACATTTTCCTTGCTTGCCCTATTAGATTATTATCATAGTCAAATCATTTTAAACCCATTTTGCTGATAGGAAAAAGGAAGAGGAGAGAAGGCGCATATAATTACCCAAGACTGTGTAATGAAAAGACTGAACAAAGAAAAGGACCTACAATTTCTGGCCTCCAAGTGCATTTATGTGATTTTTTTTTTGCCTACAGATAGAGAATTGTTTTACATGCATCGAAACTAAGTTTTCTAGTCAGTCACACAAAGTAAAGAAACACAAACACTTGTATTTTTCTAATAAAACTACACTTAGGGGCCAAGAAGATGTATTCCATATATGGTTAAACCACAATGAAAATACTGCTTTAGGAGTATGATTTATCAATTTATATAGGTTTTTGACTACAGTAATTTTTCCATCTCTGTTTTGGTTTCTGACCCTACCACTTCTGAAATGGAACCTAATGCTCTGATTTAATTGCTGAACGGGAAGTTTCTGCAGTTAGTAAGGATCTTTATGTAAATTGAGTAAATCTTGCAATACCCTAAGCCTTTCAAATTCCAAAGTGAAGAAAAATATGACAATGGCTGTATCTAGTATAATCTTCACTTAGTTCCAGAGTTTTCTTATTGTAAAATGGTTAATAATGCCGCCACCAAGAGTTTTAACTTCAAGAAAAAAAAAACAGATAAAGACAGAAAGAGAAAGAGAGAGGGAGAGAGAGGGAGAGAAAGAGAGAGAGAGAGAGAGAGAGAGAGGGAGAGAGAGGGAGAGAGAGAGAGAGAGAGAGAGAGAGAGAGAGAGAGAGAGAGAAAGAAAGAGAGAAAAAGAATAAATAAATAAAGCCAATCTGCCCATCACCCATCCAAAAAAGCTTTCCAACTCTGTTAGACATTTAATCATATTACTGCTCCCAAAGCCATCAGAGCCAATTTAATCAAATTGTATCATAGCCACGGTGTTATTGTTTTCCAAGCCTATTAGAAAAATAAAAGTTGGCACTTATTAAATGAGTATTCTCTTGCAAGTTGATTGCTTTGCTAATTTCTTGTTTATAATCCCTTGTTTTGTCTTCAGTGAGAAGGGTGAATTTCAGTCTAGTTTAGTCAGTAAACAGAGGGATGCTACTCCAACTTGAAACATCATCTGCAAACAGCTAAAAAACCAGGTCTACTTTTCTTGAGCTGAATAGGCCTTCCACTTTAAGAAAGACCAATGGATGAAGGAGTATGAATGTTCATCAAATAGGATGGAATTGAATTTGGAGTCAGGTACATTATTAGCCTGTTTATTGAGGAAGAGGGGAGGCAGAATTGGTGGGAACAGCTTTCTATAGCTTTGTTTCCAGATCAAAGTTGATTCAAGGAGACCTTGCTCTGAAATAACTGACTTGTAATTGGCTGTGCCTCCTTTTGGACAGGTGGTCCTCTCTCACAGATGGCACCATCACAGAACATTTAGTGCTACCATAAATAAACTCTTATCTAATAGGTGGGTAGAATTTTATGTTGGCCATGAAATAATTTGTTCTCTTGTCTCTTATTTGCCACTGACTTTGTGATCTTAGGTAAATCATTGAATCTCTCCATTTTAAAAGAAAGAATGCCTCCTGACATGGGTTCTATACCAAGGCAAACTTTTAAATCGAGGTTTCTTAAACTGAGGCCTCTGAAGTTGCTTCATTTAAAAAAATTGATGACTACTTTACCATACTTAGTTTTCTTTGTAATTGTATAAAAATCATCCTGAGAAAGCATCTATAGGCTTCACCAAACTGCCGAAGGGGTCTACGATATCAAAAACAAAATTAAAAACTTGAGATCATGGAGTCATAAGAGCCTTAAATCTGGAGCTTGAAGGCATCATCATAGACCAATTAGTCTAACTCTGTCATTTTATAGCTAAGGAAACTCAGGGGTTCAGGGGTTTACATGACTTATCAAAGATCATGCAAGTAGTATCTCTTGAAATTATCAAGATAATAAAGTTAATTTTTGAGTTTTTGCTTAATTTTTCAAAAAAAGCCTTAAATCTGAGGAAAGAATCTTAAAAATCATCTAGCTGATTACTCCCCTTCCCATCCAGTATAAGAAACCCTTTTACAATATTCCTGATAGTCATCCAGGCATCTTTGAGCATTTTCAGTGTCCTGGTTGAAAGTTAACCTATAAGAAAGCTATATCCATTTTACAGAAATGTGAGTTCTTGTTTTTTTCTGCCATTCTCCCTTATTTTGTTTTTCTCTTTTCTCTCCAGAGTTTAATATGGTGAATAGGGCTTTCTTTGGTCATAGTTAGAGAATAAGAATGGGGAGACTCATTCTTCTTACTTTTTTTTTTTATTAATACCAAACAGTAATTAGTAGCTAGATGGCATGGTGGATAGAATTTTGGACCTGGAATCAAGAAGGCTTGAGTTTCAATCCCACCATGTACATTTACCAAGTGTATGACCCTGGGCAAGTAATTTAAAATATGTTTGCCTAAGTTTCCTCATTTGTAAAATGAAGTAAATACTAGTACCCAACTCCCAGGTTTGTTGAGAAGATAAAATGAGATAGTATTTATAAAGTACTATGTAAACTATAAAAGCACTATATTAATGCTAGTTACTACTACTACTACTACTGCTGCTGCTACTACTGCTACCAAGTGAAGAGCCAACCTTTAGCCACTTCAATGCACACAAATTTGTTATACTAATAGTCATTTATTAGGACAAATATCATTGACTAAATACATAAGCCTTTAGATTAATAATAAAATATTAACTAGGATGGGGTGGGGGTAGGGATTTTGACACTTGTGATGTCATTGATTCTGGTGAGGAAACGCCTTCTATGACAAATCACAGTTGCCTAAGGTACTAAAAAAAGGCCCATATGTCTGGGAAAGAACTTTAACACAGATCGTCCTGTCTTCAAGGCTGGCATTCTCTATATTACCAAGCTGACTTTCTATTTTCCATTAAATCTATTAATTTCTTTGCCATTGTTGATTATTATATAACTACTTGTTCCAACAGATATCAGATTATGATTGATCATTAGTGAAGTTCTTAGCTTTATGCATTATTCTCTTTCTCTTTTCAAACATCTTTTCACAAACTTTTGCCTTATCTCATTTCAAAAAATATAGAGAAAACTGAGTCAGATTGATAAGAATACAAGTCATTCCCCAATTGATAAATGGTCAAAGGATATGGACAGGTAGTTTTCAGGTGAAGAAATTAAAGCTATCTATAGTCACATGAAAAAATGCTCTAAATCACTATTGATTAAAGAAATGGAAATCAAAACAACTCTGAGGTACCACATCACACCTATCAGATTGGCTAACATGACGAAACAGAAAAATAATAAATGCTGGAGAAGATGTGGGAAAATTGGAACACTAATGCATTGTTGGGGGAGTTGTGAACTGATCCAACCTCTGGAGAGCAATTTGGAACTATGCCCAAAGGACTATAAAAATGTGCATACCCTTTGACCCAGCAATACCACTTCTAGGTCTGTATCCCAAAGAGATCATACAAATTAGAAAAGGACCCACGTGTACAAAAATATTATAGTAGCTCTTTATGTGGTGGCCAAGAATTGGAAATTGCAGGGATGTCCATCAGTTGGGGGAGAATGGCTGAACAAGTTATGGAATATGAATGTAATGGAATACTCTGTTCCATAAGAAATAATGAGCAGGCGTTTTTCAGAAAAACCTGGAAAGACTTACATGAACTGATGCTAAATGAAGTAAGCAAAACCAAGAGAACATTGTACACAGTAACAGCAACATTGTGCAATGACCAACTCTGACAGACTTAGCTCTTCTCAGCAATACTATGATCCGAGACAATTCCAAAAGACTCATGATGGAAAATGCTATCCATATCCAGAGGAAGAACCATGGAGTCTGAATGTACATTGAAGCATATTATTTTTTCTCTCTTTTTTTCTTTCTCGTGTTTTTCCCTTTTGTTCTGATTCTTTCACAACATAACTAATGTGGAAATATGTTTACTATGATTGCATGCGTATAGCCTATATGTGATCGTATGTTATCTTGGGGAGGAGGAAGGGAAGAGAGGGAGAAAAAAATTTGGAATGCAAAAATCTTATAAAAGTGAATGTTAAAAATAGATTAAAAATAAAAGAGAAAAAATAACTCTTGCCCTAGATAAAAGTATGAGGAATAAAACCAGCATTTTCAAGTAATAGGAGGACTAAAAATGAGGTAAAATATACTTAGTAATAGAAAAGTAGTTTGAGGTTGATGAAAGTGATTGTTCAATTGCTAAAGCTTTAGTATCTCTGCCTCTATGGCAGTTCTGACATTGACAAATTTTAACTTTCTGGAATATTATTTTAAAGATAGTGTTGGTGTTTACTTTTTAAGTAGCATCAATGTTTGGACTACTATTGTTTTACCAGAAAAGTATTTTCCTTTAACATGGACTACATTTTCAAGCATCATTTTATTATGAAATCCATGGCTCAAACATTTTTCTAGAATGACAGCTTTCCTTATTCAACGGTAAGTGTGAGATTACCATAACTAACATTTTATTTTATATCAAACCATACTATAATGTTTTTCTTCCTTTAAGCAAATGAACACTGTAATGAGTTTTGTACCTGGGCCAAAACTTGTCTTCATATGTAAGCAATTAGAGAAATATAATCTAAACTCTACTGATAGGATGATGGGTTTCAAGCTATCAATTAGCTATGGCCCAGGAAAATGAAATGATAGTAATTATATATAGTTCCTCTAAAGATAGCAGTTTAATATCTGCAATGATTTAAAAAGCCAACAAAATATTGCAAAGGCATAGTAGATACAGATCTGATTAAGGTCTCAGTTTTGTCCACTGAGGGCCAGTCACTTAACTTCTAGATCTTGACTGCCTCATTTGTAAAATATAGGTTGTTATGCTTAGCTACTTTACAGCTATAGCTGATACAGTAAGTGCATCAAATGGTATAGATACTGAGGATACAGATTATGTCATAGATATAGATTATAGACATAGAGATAGGCAAAGAGGCAGCATAGAGTAACAGATAGAGAGTTTTCTCTGCACCAAGAAGACCGAGGTCCAAATTCCACTATCTGTATGACCTGGAGATACAAGAAGGGGTTGGAGTGGGGGGAGTCACAGCCTCTCAGTGTTCTAGGCCAGTTGTGTCAAACTCAAATAGAAACCAAACTACTAAACTTCTTGTCACACATTGATTTAGAAAACCATATATTAACATTATCTATGTTCTATTCATTTCTTTTGTTGGATATTTCCCAATTACATTTTAATCTGATTTAGGACACACGCAGTTGCACACAGGCCTAGTGTTTGGCATCTCTGCTCTAGGAATATCTTTTAAGACTATTCTTATACATATGCATGCATGTGTACATCTGGGTATATATGTATATTATGTGTGATACACACATATATGTGTGTATATGGTTTTCTTAGCAAAAATAGTAGAATGGTTTGCCATTTCCTTCTCCAGTTCGTTTGACAGATGAGGAAACAGGCAAACAGGGTTAAGTGACCTGTCCAGGGTCATACAACTAGTTAGTGTCTGAGGCCAGATTTGAACTCAAAGATGAATCTTCTTGATTTCAGGTCCTGCATTCTATTGTGACACCTAGTTAACACATGCACACACACACACACACACATATATATATGTATGCATATTTTATATGCATATTCTATGTGATCTTAGGCAAGTCATAAAATCTCTCCATTTTTAAAAAAGCGAGGGGCAAATCACTCTGTCATCAGGAATTTAGCATTGCAAACAAAAGATGCTTCCCCACCCTGCTCCAAAGCAGAGGTGTACTCATACCTGGATTATTGTGTCCTTAACAGCAGTTTAAACTCAAATTTTCTCAAGGAATAGTAAAAGAGATAGAGAACGCACCACAGAACATCAGACTGATAAAATTAGGAATCTTCAGTCTGAAAAATGATTAAATTGGAAATATGTTTAAAGTGTATAAAATGGTAAGCTTGATTTATTAAAAAAAAGACACAAGATTAGATAAATTAACAGATGAGAGAGGTCCTCACATGCAGTGGGACCTAGTGACAAGAACAGGAATTTAATCCCAACTCTTCTACTTACTGTATAACCTTAGACAAGCTATTTAACTTTTTCCCCAGTTTCTTCATTTATAAAATGAAAATGAAGGGGTTGTACTAAAAGATTTCTAAAATCTCTTGTCACCCTAAATCTATAATTCTATTCTATGGTTAGGAAGGGAAATTAGAATGCTTTGGTGTGTATCTTTTAAGAATTAAGAAAGGAAATTAGAATGTTTTACTGTACCCTTTTGTCAACTGACTCCAATAAATATTACTGTACAATTAAAGGTGGGGTGACTGGTGATTCACCCAGGATTGGGCAATTTAGAGTAAACCAACATCACCCTGCAAGCACTTCCTCCTCTGACTACCATGACTAGTACCAACAGCAGCTATAGCATTGACAGTTTAATTTCCTTTTAGTTCCTTAGAAACTTTGTGGTAACCCAGATTATAGTTCTGATATGACCAATCTGTCACCCTTCTCACCATTTCTTCTAGGTATAGAAATCACAAAATATGGCTCTATACAACTTATCTTTTCTGTAAATCTATCGGAGTCAGGAGACTGTTATGGATGGGGTAGAGAACAGTTAGTTCCACAGAAATAGTACTATGCTTTGAGTGCAGGGTCATACACTGAACATTACTTGGGAGTTTCACCAATGCTATGGTAGAGTTTGAATATAATCAGAGTTTGTCTTCATCTTTGTTCTTCTGTTTCTTAAATTAGCTGGCAAGTAAAGGGAGAAAGTGGGTTATAATAAAAAGAATGCTGAATTTGGCATTAGATGAACTATATACCAGTTTTGCTTGTTACTATGACCTTAATAATTTAAGTAATTTAATTCCTTTCCCACAGTTTCTCCCTCTATAATATGAAGTGAGAGTTAGATTAGATGATCCCTAAGTCTCTTTCACCCCTAAATCTATAGTTTGTTGGTCCTATTAGAGAGGTATCAGTGAGATGACATTTCAGGCTTAAATATGGAAATATAGGAAAGATCAGTGATTTCATCAGCGTAGGGATTTCTCCATGAAAGAGAAATCTAGCCACTATTACAGATTGCAACCCTTATTAAAAAGTAATGAAGTAATTCAGCTACAAGGTCCTATAAGAAAGTGGAATTAAACTCATATAGAAATGGATGCCCTTTTAGAAAACAACAAATTAGCATCATCCATGTTGTATTATATTTTTATTTTTGTACGTTGTCTTGTATTTTTATTTATTTTGTTAAAAAGATTTCCCAATTACATTTTAATTAGATTCTGGATGAACTAGGAAGTGTTGTGGCCTTCCTGTGGCCTGCTGGTGAATCTGACACCACTGTTGTATGAGTTCTGTTGTAAGAGCCTGCTACTCACATATTTACAAAATTTCTGTCCAGGCTGTGTGTTACCTGCCAATCTCCTTGTACAATGTATAATCGTAAATGGGTGGAATGGCTAACATGAAATGACAGGAAAATCTTCAAAATTTTAGCATATGGGAGATATAGAGAAAGTTTTCTATCTATTTAAACTTTGAATGGACGGAAGTCATTTATGCATTAATAGACTTGCATAGGTTTCACCACATGCCAAGTAAAAGTGGTGACTCAGGAAAAGAGACATTTTGAAATCATTCTGGAGAAAAGTAGAAAGCTTACACACACACACACACACATACACACATATTTGTAAAAACTAAAATTATATATACATATATGTGTGTATGTATGTATATTTATATATGTGTGTATGGGTATGTATGTGCATATGTATGTGTGTTTGTATGAAAGAGATTCATCACTTGCATCTTCTCTAAATGACTAAAAGGAGCTAAGAAATTTTAGTTATTTTTTTTCCTGGAATGTACCTTTCTTTTCTTCTCCCTTCACCACATTTTCTTATTCAACCCAAATCTAATTTAAACTTGAGAGAAGTTTCCCAGCAAAGGATCAGGACAAAAGACTACTTTCATCCTGCACCCAAATAAAATGGTTCATTTCAGCTTAATGTAATATCATGTAATAGAGCAGACTGAAATGCTTTGTTTAGAGTTGTGTTTTTGTATGTGCTTTTTAATTGTACAGATACTGCTGAATGAGCAGTTAAACAGCACATGTTTCCAAATGGCAGATATGAAACTATAAAATATGATTTAAACCATATGCTTCCATTCTTTACTTAGAAGAAAAAAGAATTCATATATTATATAAGATAAATTGGGGCATGGATTAAGAAAAGCTTATATAATTTTATTTTCTAAATTAAATGTAAACTAGCCATGTGGCACCTGAAATTGGGATTCTAATATGAGACCCAGGTTTGATTTAGACGTTTAGAGTCTGGTCTTACCAGCCCTGAGGCTAGGAACTATGGTGTATGCCAGCTGGCGACCAGGTATGGTATTAACATGGACTCACACAATTAACTGAATTTTGCATTTAAAGGCTAGACATGAAGTCTGGATATCTTGGGTTTTATCTACATGGGCGATGTGAAATGGAAAACAGAGACAAGCATCTGGGCAATTCAGGCAAAAACGGTTTTATTGGGTGTTTTTATCTGATTTATTAGTTAAATAGAGAGATAGAGATCCAATGGGTAGTAATAGATGATGATGATGATGACGATGATGCTGATGAATAGATGGATAAAAACATTTATTAAGCACTTACTCTTTACCAGTCACTATTATCAGCCCAGTTAAAGTGTTCTAAGGGTAAAGGAATAGATTCTATTTCTCTCAATACTACTAAGTATACATTTATTTGGGAAAATAAATGGTGGTTCAGATCTTTAGCTTCATCAGTATAGAGAACTCATGGTGTAGAAAGTCCTTCTATCTACTCACATAGGCAACTTCCTATAACGGAAGGTCTTAGAGAGCTGTCTGGTGCCCTGGAAAGCTAAGTAACTTACGAAAGGTCGGACAGCCGGTATGTGTCAAGTGCAAGATTCGACTTACGTCCTATATCTTCCTCAATCAAAGGCCATCCACTCTGCCCTGTTGTCTCACATTAAAAATAATAATAATTACAGTTCTTAGGTTGAGGGTTTCATCTCTAACACCTTCCTTTTGCAAATGTGTGTCTTTGATCACACTGAAGCTTAGGCAAGACAGCAAGTAGAGTAGTCCAAAATCATCACCACTGCTGGAAAAATTAACTAAACATATATCTTCCTGTGATACCATGATGATTGCCTGGCTCATTCATTGCCTTTGCCTGAAGCCTCAGGCCTAAAAGATATGGTCCTTCCTCCTGTTCTTTTTAAACTAAGTAATCCCAACAACAATACATTTTCAAAGCAGTCTTCTTGAATGTAACAGAAATCACATTAAAAGTAGTGACCACTGCTGATGACCCAATCTGATTGTTGTAATTGTTCAATCATGTCCAATTCTTCATGATCCTGGGGACCATTCTGTCGTGGGATTTTCTTGGAGAAGATATAGGAGTGGTTTACCATTTTCTTCTCCACTGGATTAAGGCAAACAGAAGTTAAATGACTTGCCCAGAGTCACACGCATAGTAAGTGTCAGGCCATATTTCAACTCATGTCTTCTTGCCTCCAGGCCCAGCACTCTATCCACTGAGCCATCTAGCTGTCCCAACCATATAAGATTTGGTAATTAAAGATATACTTCACTGATACAAATAAAATGGATACAGAAAAACCAGCTTTACCCAACTCAATATACAGATCTTAAAAAGATCCCGTTATATGGAGAATTCTAAGAATCTGAGTCCCATAAAATCTTATTCATGGGTCTTTCTGATTTGTTCCCCAAAGAATTTATTAAGTAAGGCTGTATTATTTGTCATTTTATTAATTCAACAGCAATTCCTGGGGTTAGAAGATCCCATAAAGAGCCCCAATCCAAGACTACCGATGACTCCAGGGTCCTGATGTCAGTTTGGGAGTCTTCCTATCCTGTTTATTATCCTCTTCTTCAGGAATACAACTACATTACCCAATGAATACTCATTCGATTTCCATTCTATCCCACTAGCTTCTATTTTTGATCATAGATAATAAAATTCAAAGTTGGCGGCCTCAGAATCCATCTAGTCTAAATCTAACATTTACAGATAAAGAAATAGGTTTGTGGATATTGTGACTTACTTAAATTCACACAGCTGAGAAGTAGTAGATATAGGATGCAAACCCAGGTCCTTTGACTAAATCTAGAGCTCCCACTACATCATGATTCCTTTCTATATCAAGGAAAGAAATTTTGCCACCCACAAAATATGGCTCTTTTGGTCCCTGAATCTAACTAACTAATCTAACTAACTAATCTAACTAATAATTTAGTTACTTTAAAAATTTCTTAGTAGCCAAGGAGATAGTTACCAAAAATTAACTTCTTAGCAACTAGCATTTATATGTCACCTAAAGGTTTGAAAAGCAGTTTACATATGTCATTTGATCCTCAGAAAAACATATGACACAAGTGCTATCATTATCTCCCATTCTACAGATGAGGAAACTTGAGGCTGAGAGAGGTTAAGTAACTTGCCCAAGTCACACACCTAGTAGGTATCTAAACTCAGATTTTGTTGATTCCACATTCAAAACTTTGTCTACTTCACCACCAAGATGCCTCTACCAACCTGCTGATTATGCTACTTTGGTTAAGTGAGAAGCATATCTTTTCTGGTCCTTGGGTTCTATCTAACAAAATAAACCTTCATTTCTCCTTGACTGTCCACCACTTCCCGCCTAAAATGCTTTGGTTCTGCTTTGATATGTTATTCTCTAATACTTTTAGAGTTGCAGGTCATAGATTTAGAGCTAGAAGGGTCCTGAAAAGTTATTTAGTCTAACAACCCTAATTTTACAGATGGGAAGCTGTGATCCACAGAGGTTAAGTGATTTGCCCATGGTCACACAAGTGATGAATGAATGTCAGAGCAAGGAATCAAACAGAGGTCTATAGACTCCAAATTCAACATTTTTGATACTGTATCACAGTGCCTCTCAACCCATGGCCATTTTTTCCCTCAGGAGGAAGCTAGAGAGTCATTTCTTGCTTGTCCAATTAAAATAATGTTTAAAAGAATTCTGAGAAAATGGAGGCATGCTAGGACCTAGAAGAGCTCAGAGTTTCCACAAACTCTCCAATAAAGCTCAAAAAAATGTACCAAAGGGGAAAATGATAAAGAGACACAAAGAGAAACATCTTTAACTTCTTCAGTCCAATTTGAGATTTTAAGACAAAACCTGACAGAATCCTGCAAATACCCTGAACAGAGACTATCTAGGGTAGGTAGAAGGCAATACCAACAAGGAGGCAGACACAGAACAGGTGACAGGGTCAGACCTGTGATTAATTCAGGGCTGAGACACCTGAGGGAAACATAGCCCAAACATTACCAGAGTAGAAAAAAATCAGGCTATCAACAACCAGATGTTAAAAATGCTGTAAATCACTAGAAAATGAGAAATGCAAATGAAAAGCAAATTCCATTTCACACCCATCAGATTTTCACCAATGACAAAAATGGAAAATGATGATTGATAAGGGGGTGGTGGTGGAAGAAAACCGACACATTAATTCACTCTTGGTGGAACTGTGAATTGGTCCAGCTCTTCTGGAAAAACAGTTTTAAATGCATTCCCAAAGTTACTAAGTTGGGCATGCCCTTTGACCAACTATACCAATACAGAGATGAAAGAGAGGAAAAGAGCCCATATGTCCAACAAACATATTTATAGTGGGTTTTTTTCTGTTACAGCAAAATTTGGAAACCAAAGGAGTATCTTTCAATTGGGTAATGGCTAAACCAATTATGTTATATAAATGTAATGGAATATTATTGAACCATAAAAACTATAATTTTAGAGAAACCTGGGAAGAGTTGTATGAACTGATACAAAGTGAAGTGAGAAGAACCAAGAGAACAATGAATACAATAACAACATTGTGAAAAAAATAAAGATTTAAAAAAGCTCTGATCAATGAAATGACCAATCCCAACTACAGAGAATTAATGTTGAAGCATGTTTTCTATCACTTCTTGACAGGGAAGCTTTGACAGCTAAATGTTGAATATTTATTTAACTATAACCTTGCATATGTAAATATACACATAAAGGAAACTATAGAATAAAGATTACAGCTTTATGTAATAGTAACAATAATAATAGCTATCATTCATAAAGGGCTTACTATGTGCCAGGCATAGTGCTAAGTGCTTTACAAATATTATCTCATTTGATCCTCACCACAACCCTGGGAGGTAGGTGCTATCATTATCCACATTTTACAAATGAGGAAACTGAAGCTAACAGAGGTATTTAAGTGACTTGCCCTGGATCACACAGCTAGTGAGCATCTGAGCCCAGATTTGTCCCTGATCTTCCTGACTCCAGGCCCAAGGCTCTATCCATTGTGCCACCTAGCTGTCCCTTCATGTACAATCCTCTTTTTCCATTCTAATATTTGTATGGGCATACTCATTGTATTTGGTATCTGTTAAGTTCAGAATAAAAATATTCAAAGAAAGTCATATATATAGATCTCAAAAAAGTCTCATGTTTAACAAAAGACCTCATACCATTTAATTTATAGGAAAGGGTGGTGCTAAGGAGGAGGGTGTGATTCAACATATTTACTGACAATGAGTGTGTACTACCAGTTCCATAGACAATCAATCAGATTGACTTTGTGATTTAAACAAATTCCCTGTAAAATTGCCCACCTCTCAACTTTCCTTATATTCTCTGTTTGCTGGCTATGGCTTTTACACATATTAGTTCAGGCAACTTTACTACTGGATCTTCTCTAGTCCACAGAGTGCAAGGTCCCGGGTCACTAACTTTCTTTGTGAACAAATGTTTGATGTATCTAAAGTAAGTTCTGGTTCAATATTTGGAGTTTTAACATAAATCTTCAAGAGTTCACCACTTTAAGTCCCTTTCTTCACCAGAGCAAACCCTAGTAATACTGGGATATGAGGCCCAGGGAGAGTAAAGCTAAGTAACAGAATCTAATTTCAGCAGGCTCTCATCTCTAAAAGCCCCTGCTATTTTTCAGTTTAGCTGAGGTTGGAAAGCAGAGAGAAGAGCTGGAAGAAGGAAGAAGAGATAGGAGGTTCACAAAATAAGGATAGAAGGAATGGTATAGAACAAAAACAAGGATAGAAAGAATGGTACAGAATGGATAACTGCTAGCATTTCTGAATTTGACTCTAATGTGGGACTGAACTGATGAATAAGTATAAGTAGATGCCTCCATGGTATGATATTAGGGGGCCTAAAACACATGGGTTGTATCCTTTCACACACACACAAAAAAAGATCCCTGCCTAGCATATATACTCCTAAAATTCGACAGTTAGGGCTTCATTCCTTTGACTTGACCATTAAATGTTCCTGGAAGAGGTAATATATTAAATCTTCTTAGTCAGCTAGAGAATGCTTGACCTATTTCCAGGAGAAGGGCTATTTCTTGTACTACTGCACTTTCTCTTTTCTTTCCTTCCTTAAGACTGTGTGAGCCCAGCTTGAGTTACATCATATTCTGGAAAAATAACTCATTTATATAACCCTTTATAGTTTACAAAGCACTTTCCTCACCACATCCACGTAGGGTAAGCAATAATCTCTTGCATTTATATAGCAGTTTAAGCTTTGTGAAGTACTTCATACACACTATTTCCTTTGATCCTTACCACTACTTTGTGAGGCAGGTAACGTAAGTATTTTTATCATCGCATCACAGAAGTTAGAAGAGAGATATTGACAAGGTACCACAGCTAGTAAGCAGTAGAGTTAGGTCTTAAACCAGTGCTCTTTCTACCACACTCCACAGCCTCCTGTCCCCTGGTTGCCAAATAGGGATAGACAGTGATAAACAAGTTCTTTCTCAGAGCTAGACATCAAGTTAGGGAATTTATTTTGTCCACAACCTAAATGGTTTTGATCCTCTATCAAGCTTTCTTAATCTTATTTGTGTCATGGACCCCTTTGGCAATCTGATGAAGCTTATAGATCCCTTCTCAGAAGGAGGGTTTTAAATGGCTAAAATAAAATGCATAGGATTACAAAGGAAATTGATTATAATGGAATATAGTTATCAGAATTTTAAAAAATATGAAGAACTCTTTTAAATTTTTTTATTGGTTAATTTATATTTGGGGAAGACATAATTATAAAATGAAGAAAGTTGTTTTCTTTTTTCCTTCTCTCTGAATAGTTTTGGCAAAAAAAAAAGGCTCAGTGATATTCTGTTGAAGAAGAAAAGGAAATGTCTAAAGAAACCAATATAAACTGTAGAGTGCTATATAAATGAGTTATTTTTACAGAGCTGTCATATGAAAGAGGGATTAGATTGGTTCTACTTAGTCCCAGAGGGCACAGCTAGCAGCAGTGAGGGGGAGTCACAAAGAGACAGATTGCAGCTGGATGGAGGAAAAATCTCCTAGTAATTAGAACAGACTAAATCAGGATCTAGTGGACCCCTATTCACTGGACATCCAGTGGAGGCTGGATCACCACTCTTCTGAGATGTTGTAGAAGAGATTTCTGTTCATGTATGAGTTGAATTAGGCAGCTTCTGAAGTGCCTCCTACTCTTAAGAAGATATAAATCCAATATTTTTTTCCACATACTTATGTTCCTGTATCCACTATAGCATTTAGATGACTTCTGAGTGCATAACAAATGCCCGGGAAACCATTGTTTGATGTATCATACATCATAGTTCCACATCCTATTGCTTATCTCAGAACTAGAACTCACATTATAAGAATTACATAAGACTTCCTTTTTGGGAAATGAGATTTTTCTGAGTAATGAGTTTTTCTAATTAACTTTTCTAGTTATTTTTTTCTCATGAATGTGCAGTAGATGACTTAATCTCACTATATCTAATATGGAACTCATTATCTTTCCCCCTAAACCCAACCCTTTGCTACTACCTTCCCTCTTACTATGGAATGCAACACCATCCTCCCAGTCCCACAAACTCATAACCTTGGAGTCATCCTGGACTCCTCATTGTCTCTTACCCCGCCCCATATACAATTTGTTGCCAAGGCCTGTTGATTTCACCTTTGCAAAATCTCTTGAATATGCCCCCTTCTCTAGCACTGCCACCACTCTAGTATAGGATTTCATCACCTTACACTTGAATTACTGCAATAGCCTGCTGCTAGGTCTGCCTGCCTCAAGTCTCACCTTACTCCAATCCATCCACTATTCAGCTATTAAAATGATCTTCCTAAAGCTCAGGTCTGATCATGTCAAACCCTCCACCCCAACTCCCACCTCTTCTCAATAAACTGTAGTTACTACCTATTCACTGTAGGGTGAAATACAACATTCTATTTGCCATTCAAAGCCCTTCTTAATCTATCCTTCTCTACTTTTCCAGTCTTCTTACATCTTACTTCCTACCAGAGTTGGGGTGGAGGGTTTGACATGATCAGACCTGAGCTTTAGGAAAAGAAGGCTATATTAGGTAAAATGACTTGACTAGTGTCATACAACTGATAAATGATAGAGTTAGCATTCAAAAGGAGGTCTCTTGATTCCAAATTCCAGTCAGTTTTGGTGACTTGTGTCACCTGTAATCCCAGTGACCAGGGAAGCTGAGACTGGCAGATCACTTGAGGTTAGGAGTTCTAAACTTCAGTGGACTAAGCTGATCATATATCTTCACTAAGTCCCTCACCAATATGGCAAGCCTCCTAGAAGAGTGATCAGGCTGCCTACAGAGAGATGAATTGTTTTAGATCACAAACAGACCAAATCAAAACTCCTGCATTAATCAATGGTAAGATAAGCCCTCTGAATAGCCACTGTACTTACAGCCTGAGTGAAATAGGGAGACCCAGTCACAAAAAAAAGACACCATCTTTCCATTATTTTACTCTTCCTGTGTCATCATTATCATCAAGTTATTCTTTTTAATAGGGTGGTTAAGCTTATGCTTCAAAGTGATACCTTAGATATCCCTGGATTTCAACAAGCCAGATGACAAAGTTTCTCATGACATCCATGTGGATTAGATGGGCAAATGTGTTCCGGATAGTAGAATAGTTAGGGGAGAGTTGTTCAAACATCTGCACCCACTCAGCAGTTGTATAACACTAGTCAAGTCATTTTTCCTAATATAGCCTACTTTTCTCATTGGTAAACAAAGATATAGATATACATATATAGATATAGATATAGATATAGTCATGCTTTTACTACCCACTTCACACAGTCAAGTAGTAAACACTTGGTAAAATTTATAGCACTATTTACCTATGACACATTATAATGGAGCAAATTGTCCTTCCTCCTCAAATGTCAATGCAGAACTAAAGTCCCAATTAATTGAAAGTGCCAGTAATTTGGGTTCTTGTTAACTGAAGTTACATTGGGAAGTGAAAAATCTGGTAAATTTTCTCCTTCTATGCTTGAAGTCCTGGATTCAAATGCCTAAAAGATACACATGATACTAAGCTGGAAAGTACCGTGTATAAAACAAAACAAATTCACCTTAGGGCAAAAGTAGAGATTAATTGATGGTCCTTTCAGCAACTCCACAAACAGATTCTATAAAGCCAGAAATCTTTCTGGCTTCATGTTATCATTTTTCCAAATTTTCTCTTTCACCCTGAAGGTTGAAATTCTTATAAATTATCACAACTCATGGTAAAGACATGACATATTTTCTTTTCTACAAAATTAGAATCATTGCCTGTTAGAACTGGAAGGGATCTTAGAGATCATCTACTCCACCCCCTCATTTTAAGCTTAAGGAAATGGAAATACATGAATATTTATAACTGGTCAATGATTACATAACAAGCATAAGGGCTGGGAGAGCCTAAGTCTTTAGGATATAGTCTTATGCTTTCTGCTTGAATTTTCAAAATTTTGAAAACTGATGGGATTTGGGTTCTGTTGTTGTTTTTACTGTTGCTATTTAAAGCAATGTGGTGCAGTGGATAGAGAACTTGGATCTGGAATCAGAAAAGGCTAGCACTGATATGGTCAGTGTGACCTTAGAAAAATAAGTTAACCTTTTTGGTCCTCTGAATTCTCATCTCTAAAATAAAAAGGCTAAACAAAATGGCCTCCTAGATCTTTTCTGATTTTAAGAATATAATCTTAAGACTGGTAGAATTTTGACATTTTAATAATGAATATACAGGAAGGAGCCTTTATAAACATGAATATATATATATATATATATATATATATATATATATATATTTCCTGACAACAAAATCCACATGTTTTTGAGAACTTTTCATTTGAACACACTTGTTGGGTTGGTAAATGCCTTAACAGAACTTATCTGAAAATATTGTGCCACATAAAATTTGAAACTTTCTTCCTGTCTAGAAAATATGTTTTTTTTTTTCCTTTGGTTTTAAGAATAGTTTCCCCTTTTTTTTCCTGAGCTGGGAAATAGGCCTGAATTCTAATATTGATTAGCACTGGAACTTTGATCTGTTTCCTACCTGGCTGCTTCTCCCCTCCCTAGGCAACTTGCTGGCTCCCCACTTTTGGGACTCACTGTATAAATGCCAGACTTAGCGTGGACGCTCTTGACAGGCATAGCCCACTGCAGCTCACAAGATTTGCCAACTTCAGTGCCCCCTTTAGCAGGAACTATGGGTGTTCACCACCAAACTCATCTGAAAGTGTTGCAGGTTATAAGACACAATAGAATAGATTTATTCTGTGATTAGAATTGTTAGGACTTGTGCAGAATAGGCATTAATGGAAATACATAGGAACACAGTTTTCTTTTACAGAAAGCAGATTATTTCATCCTATCAAACTGTAAGCTTCCCATTTTCTGCTTTAGAGGAGGCAGGAAATATGCTGCTTATTCCCAACTAGCTCCTTTACTTCTCCATATCCCCTTATTTCCTTCTGAGAACTCATTGCTTTGTTTATAGTTTAGGTGACAAGACACAAACCAGGAATTGAAAGGAGTGAGAGGAATGGAGTTGACTTAAAGTTGTCTATTTGGAAATGTGCAATAATTCCATCACTTTCATCTGGGCTCCTGAAACATGTCTTCTCTTCAGTTGTGTGAGTGTGTGTGTGTGTGTGTGTGTGTGTGTGTGTGTGAATTCCAGTAGGGTGATTCATTCTGCCATGGGAGTTCTTTGCATCTTTTACTCCACAAAATGTGTGAGAGAGAGAGAGAGAGGCAAGAGAGGGTCTCATTCCTTCTGAATATTCTGAACAATCTTTTTTTCCCTCATAGCCAGAGATTTTCCTATGAGAAAATTTCCAGTTATGACTTAACAATTCCATGTTTTGCAATCCAACTCGCCCTTCTTGTCTACTTCTTCCCCCCCAAAAAAACTTCTCACAATTCAGAATGAGTTGTGTGAGATTACCAGTACAATTAAGGCTCTGGGAAGAGGAAAACTTGTATTATGGCTCTGATAACCCTTCAGGGAGAAAGAGACGCTCCTCTGCCACAAATTCCAATTTTAGTGCTGGAGACAACAATAATAATGAACAGAAGAAACACAGGAAAGCAGACATGTGATTTAAAATCATCCATAACCAGAAGTGTTTATCTAGAAACATGAGACTCTGGCAAGATGTCTATCATTCTCTCTTTACATATATTCCATTTTGGGGAGAATAGTTCTTATCTAATATCTAAGTGCTTTTACAACCTTATTTTGGAAAGGTCTCCCTGGTCACACGTACCTTAAACCAGAGAGGAAAGCAGCTGATTGCATATTTTTTTTAAACAGGGGCTGCTTCTGTAAAACAATGCACAATGCATTTATACCATTGCTTGCAAAGATTAAGATAAATGGAATAGTTGCATCCACTGGGATTAGGATTCCAAGTTTCTTTGTCTCTTCTGTGTGCAACAAACACACTCATTCTCCAGAAAAGCCACGGAAGAAAGTTAATGAATTGTTGGAGTTAATGAGACTCTCTTGGGAAGACATATATTTGGGGAGATGTCTCTGGATTACCAGACCACCTAAAGGAAATGCAATTTCAATCTAGCCCCTAAGAAAAAAATGCTTTTTTTACCTAATAATAATGAATTGTACTTAAAATACATAGGTGTTGTAACAGATTAATATTAGGAAGACAAGTGTTTTGAATTGTCTTTTCAGTAGTGGTTATGTGTACAATCATCTATCCACACTTTCTTTTCCACTCCTCTCTATCCAATCCAAATTTAACCAACATTTATTAAGTGCTTATTTCTGAAGAGAACTGTGCCACACCTTTATAATGAGTAGTACTCTTTTACCAAACAACCTAGTCAAGGTAAGATCATAGAAAAGTACAGAGCTTTTCCGCCTACTTGGGCATTGAACTCATGTTGGGCCTCTTTAGTGAAGCACTTTATTTACTATCGTCATTATTGTGAGCTATATTTTTATACCAACTTAAGGTTTGCAAAGCACTTGAAATACATTATATGATTTGATTATTTGAATCCCACAACAACCCTATAAGATAGGTGCTATTATCCTGATTTTACAGAGGAGTGAATTAAGGCTGTGAGAGGTTAAGAGATCTGTTTATGGTCACAAAACGAGTAGATAACTGAGGCAGTAAGATGTTTATAATATGCTTTATGAATATCATCTTGTTTAATCCTCACAACCCTGTAATGTAGGTTTTGTTTTTATCCTCATTTTACAGATGAGGAAACTGAGACAGAGGTTAGGTGACTTGCTTAGGACCACAGAACTAGAAAACACTTGGGGCAGGATTTGAACTTAGGTCTTAATAACTCCAAGTCCAGCATTCTATCCACTGTGCCACCTGGCTGCCTTTTGACTTCTGATATTTTCTTCTTGACTATAGAGTTTACAAAATGAATGGCAGGATGATTGCTTTTGAACTTTACCAAATTCATCAGTACTAGATTATCCCATATTCCAATATTTTCTCCTCCCCCCACCACCAAGAATATGTGGGGACTTTAGAAAATTGTGTGCACTTGTGTTGTTTTCTTTTTTTAATTAAAACCATCAAAGATTAGAGTTTCTGGCAGTGTTCCATACTGAGGCTGGGACTGAGAAGTGGAATATTCCATAACACATCATTGTCTCCGAGCATACCTAACAGCATACTTTGATGCTGTGTCTCTCTCAAACAAACTTTTAATGACCCATTTTCTTTTTCACTCAAAGGTTTTATAAACAAAGTGACAAAAGTGGTTGACCCAATCCAATTGATTTCACTTATCTTGACTACAAAATGACTATAGAAACTGCAATATCAGGACTCTCCAACACTCTTTGATTTAGAAAATAGGTGAATATGTATATTTATCTCTCTGAATGTGTACATATACATATATCTATAGGAGGGAGACAGAAGAGACAAAGAGACAGACAGACAGGAAGAGACAGAAAGAAATGTGAAGACAGAGAGACAGAAAAAGAAGATGAAACAAGTACAATTATAAATGTTCAGCGTCCTGACAGCATCTTCACCAAATAAACGTCTGTCTGCAGCACTGGAGTAATGTGCTATATCACATTGACTTTTACTATATTCTGTATTTCCATTGACTGGCCATAATCACCCCTTTCTACAGGTTAATGAGGCTGTAAGCATGGATATGAGAAAGACAGGCTAAACCAATCAAAATACCAAATGCTGTCCAAATGTGTTACACAATTCACAGGTTTAGAAATATGTCATTTAGCTTACAATCCATTGTGGAGATAATAGTGAAAGTGGTGGAGGTGTTGGGGGTGGGGGGTGGAAAAGTGATCACGACCTATTTGGGAACATCTCAATAATGGACGGAACTAAATAGTATTGCCCCAATCCCCATTCATGTAGCCAATAGATGTTTTGTTCCTACATATGACACTCATTGCAAGCAATAGTGGAGCTGGAAGGTACTTTATAACATTCTGCCATTGGTGGGTTGATGTTACCCATCATTTTCTTGACCACATTGCTCAGCAAGGGAGTTGACAAGGACATAGCTATAATGAACATGGGGAACTGGAGATATTTCACTGAAAAAGTGGTCATCCAATCTTTGCTTGGAAGCTTCTACCAAAGGAGAGCCCACTGCCTGTTGAGGCAGTCCAATCCACAGGTCTAATTGTTTGGAAATTCTAATATCAAGCCAAAATTGGCCTCTCTCTAACTTTCATACATTGTTTATAGGCCTGCCCTTGGAGGGCAAGCAGAGTAAGTCTCTACCAGGTGACAGTCTTCCAAATACTTGAAGATAACAATCATGTCACTCCTAATTCTTAACCAGGCTAAACATCCCTAGTTTAATAAGTTGATCCTCACATGCCATGAATTTGAGGTCCGTTTCCTCATGGTTGTTCTTCCTTTGGATGATCTCCTGCTTCCTTAAAATATCATATCTAGAACTGAACACAATGTTCCATGTGTATAATGGCCAGGGCAGATTACAGAGGGATTATCACCTCCTTATTTCTGGAAACTATATATTTCTTAATGAAGCCAAAGGTCCCATTAGCTTTCTGGATTACCATGTTACAGAGATGATTGATTTTGAGCTTAATGGCTACTAAAGCTGCCAGATCTATGCTATCTAGCCTTATTTCTACCATCTTATATTTGTGGTGTTGATTCTTTGAAATCAAGTGTGAGACTTTATGTTATTCCCTTTTAAATTGTGCCACACTAGGTCCAATCCAAACTTCTGGCCTGGCAAGATCTTTTTGTAATCCTGACTCTGCCATCCATATTGTGAGCATTCCCCCTCATCTTTGCATTTGCAGATTTGAAAAACATACTCTCTATACCTTTATCCAAGTCACTGGTAAAAGTGTTAAATGGTATAAGGCCAAGTGCTCAGTGATATAGGCAATGCCAATGGAGTGAAATCAAATCTAAAAGAATTCTAATTGTATACTTTAGTGCCTTTTTAATATCATTATAACTTCAGCATGCAAAATATAAATAAATAAACATTACCTTGTTCATTTGAGTAAATTGCCAAGTAAGTTAGTGCTAAATCCAATTCCTAATGCTTCTCAACCCCTCTGCTTTGTCAATTACCCTCTCCTTCCAGATACTTGGTTCTCTTTAGGTTTTCATGACACTGTGCTCTTCTGGTTCTCCTCTTATCTGTCCAGCTAGTCCTCAGTCTCCTTTGCTAGTTCTTTAGCTATATTATGCCGATGAAACATGAATGTGTCCAACACTGTTTCTGTCTGTCTCTCTCTGTGTCTCTATCTCTGTCTGTCTCTGTCTCTCTGTCTCTCTCTCCCTCTCTCTCCCCTATCATTTGGTGAAATCAACTTCCATGAATTTAATTATTATCTCTGTGTAGATAGTCCTCAGATCTATATATCCAGCCCTAATCTCTCTCCTGAGCTATAGTCACAATTCACACTGCCTTTTGCACATCTCAAACTGGATGTCTTATAAGCTATCTAAGCTCATCAATCCAAAAATTGTACTAATTATTTTTCCTTCCACATGCTCCCTTCTTTTGAACTTCTCTATTACTGTTGAGAATCCCACCATCCTGCCAGTCACCCAGGCTTGCAACCTTGGAGTAATTCTTGACTCTTCATTTGTTTTCCAGTTCACATACATTGCCAGTCTTTTGCCAAATACTATAGTTTCTTTTTTCAAAATATTTCTGTTTGCTAATAGTCCCTTCTCTTCACTTAACCAAAATGCTCATCATCTCTCAAATAAAATATTCATTATCTCTCACCTGGACTATTATTAGAGCCTCCTAACTGTCCTCCCTATCTGAAGTCTCTGCCCACTCCCAACTCTCTTCCATTTAGCTTCTACTATGATTTTTGAAAATGTGGGTCAGACCATGTCACCTCTATGTTCAATGAGCTTCAATGGCTCCCTAGTACATCCAGGATCATATGCATATTTCTCTGATTGACATTTAAAACTCTTTATAAATTTCCTCTCTTTCAAATCTTTAATCCACTCCACACACTGTACAGTTAGCTACATTGGCCTCCTTGGAGTTCTTTGTACTCGATATTCTGTCTCCCATCTCCATGGATTTGCATTAGCTGTTCCCAGTGATTATAGCCAATGCCCCTTCACCTCTGCCTCTTAATTTCTTTGGCTTCCCTCAAGATTCAACTAAAACCCCACCTTGTGCTAGAGGCCTTTCCCATTTCCCTCAGTTACTAATACCTTTCCCTTTCAAATTACTTTCAATCTTCTCTTTCTCTCTCTCTCTCTCTCTCTCTCTCTCTTTCTCCTCTCTTTCTGTTTCTTCTCTCTCTGTCTATTCTTCACATTTTATATACATAAAATATATATGTAATATGTAATATATGTAATATATATATATAGAATATGTTAGTAGAGTTAGCAATATATATATACTTACATACACACATTTTATGTACCTAGTTATTTACATATAGTTTCCCCCATTAAAATGTGAGCTCTTGAGATTGGGAACTGGTTTTGCCCTTCTCCCCAACTGGTTTTCCCCAACTCCCTCATTTGCACAGTGCATGACACAAAAGAAGTGCTTAATAAATGCTTATTAACTGACTCCTACCACATACATATTATACCCAACAATCCAATAAATAATTAAGATAAATGAAATTATCATTTAAAATGACTAGTTAATTTAGTAAAAATAGTAAAACCAGTAGAGAAGTAGACTTTCAAGGAGATGAATTGAGTACCTGCCATCCAAGAAGAAAATCATCACCAAAGGATTGGTTACCAGGTAATGGGATTCCTTAGCCAATGTAACTCATTAAGATGGTATTTTACAGCAGTGTTGTCAAACTCATCAAGAAACAGGGGCCACTAATCCATAAGGATTATAGATTTGTAAGGATCCCTGCAGACTGTATATTGACTTAGTTTTAAAATCTAATATTATCTATGTCATTATATTTTATTTATTTTGTTAACAATTTACAAAATTTCTTATTAATCAGGCTCAGGTCACACTTGGGAGTATGGCAGGACACATGTGGCCTGTAGCCTGTGCCTTTGACACCTCTGTATTACATTATAGAAAGATTTAAAGTATGCATTCAGTGGTAGTAGTAGTAGTAATAGTAGTAGTAATAGTAGTAGTAGTAGTAGTAGTAGTAGTAGTAGCAGCAGCAGCATCATCAGCAGCAGCAGAGACAACTGCAGCAGCAGTGGTAGTAGTAGTAATAGTAGTGGTGGTGGTGGTGGTGGTGGTAGTAGTAGTAGTAGTAGTAGTAGTACTGTAGTAGTAGTGCAATAATAATAATGGATCCTTGAGGTATTAAAATGTTAAATAATGTCTTTCATTTAGATTACAATACCTGATATGTATACAGTGCTTTACACCTATAAAGAACTTTAATGTGTATTATGAAGTAAGACAGCAGAGGTAAAACATTTTAATTGTTAAAGTGATATTTCATTGAGTGTGGTATCACACTTTTCATCTAAAAGACCAGTTCCTGTTTTAGTGACCTTTTTTACCTGACGGTGTTTCTGTGGAAAAAGCTGTTCATAAAGTTTAAAGCACTTTTTAGAAGTAAAAATAATCATGATAATGATGACTCCTCCTCCTCCTCTTCTCATTATTAAAATGCCATCTATTACCATTGTCTCATTGGAGTCTGAAAACAACCCTGTGAAGTGTGTAGTTGAGAAGCAATATGTTATAATGGAGAAAATATGGGATTTTGCTAAAGAGATCAAATCCTGCATTGGCACTTCTTGTGTGAATTGGGGGAAGTCCCTTGACATTTCTGTACCTCAGTTTCCTTATCTATAAAATGAAGGGGTAACTGAAGTAATCTTTGAGGGCTCTGTAGTTCTAGATGTATAATTCAGTGTTAGCCTCATTTTTACAGATGAGGAATAGAAAGATGAAGGGATGTGCTGAGGACTGGAGCTTGGACGCCACCTTGGTGGTACTCTGGTCTCACTCTGTGCTCTTCGCACTTCATTATGTATTCACTTTTAAAAGGCCCAGTCTCTAATAGCTCCTAGCTATTTTAGTCATAAAACTCCTGAGTCACAGAATAAAAATTGTGACTCTTTCCATTGTCTGGAGAAGTAGGACACTAGACCATTGTTATGGGTCAACTACTTAGTCAAAGCCTAATTCAATACCATGTGCTTCATTTACATAAACTTGCCATATATCTATATACCATAATTCAGTTTCTATTCTTTTAAGCCACAGTTAGAATATTTTATCACATTTCCATTCTTCAATTATTTTCTTTCATTCTTCCATTTCCTCTAATCTTCATTTTTCCACTTACAAAGTGAACCAGATCAAACACCATCCCCTCTACTTATTACCTTACCCCATATTGTCTACTGTTTTGAATTAGGCTGAGGTACAGGAATGTCTTTATATCTTCAGCACAGTACCTTTGTACACAGTAGGTACTGAATACATATTTGTTGTCTTGAATGGTTGAATGGATCATTTTGAACAAATCAATGAATGCATATTTATAATATAGGACTTTCCAATTAAAGACCTCAAAACAATTTGAGGAAGTCAGGGATAAAGTTACATAGTGACCTTGGATTCCCATATTAATATCTCTTGAGATTTTTAAATGCATATATAGGGGAATATCAAACAACTTCTCAGTCTTTCTTATGTTATATGGAGCTTTCATAAATGTGATCTACTAAGTTACAGATCAAAAACAAACAAACAAACAAACAAAAAAAAGTAAGTTACAGGATCACTAAAATGAGACACAGAGACACAGTTATAGCCCTATAAGGCACATTCAGGGGTCAACTAGTCCAGCCCATATTCCTTTATAGCATAACTTATCTTACATACCTGAAAAGTGATCATTCAACCTTTGCTCAAAGATCTCAAATAATGGGGTGCTTACTACTACCTATTACACTTTAGGATAACTCTAATGGTTAAAAAGTTTTCCTATTGATTCTTGGCTCTTCTCTCAAGCTTGGTGTCAGGATCCACTACTATAGCCACATCCCTGGGACATAATAGTGAAGGTTAGATTCAATGGATTTAGCCAAATTCAACTCCTGGTGACCAGGACTGCATTCACCCCAGGCAGAGTGAATGCTGTGACCATCAATAACCCCTTCATAGACCTCACCTGTATGGTTTCTATGTTCCAATATGGTTTTATCCATGGCAAATTCAAGTGCACTCTCAAGGGAAAGCTGAAGATCAATGGAAAAGTCATTATCATCCTCCTGAAGCACGATCCCACCAATCATTTTTGTCCTTCATACTCAAAGAGGACCAAAATGACATCATAATGTCAGGGTCGATGTACAGTGTGTCCAACTTTGGCTGATAAGAACAATATGAAGTCAGAAGGCCACAAGTTGGGCACAAATATTAAATGGGGAGATGCTGGAGTTGAGTATATAATAGAGTTGATTGGTTTCTTTACCATCATGGAAAAGGTCAGAATTCACTTGACAGGAGGAGCTAAGCACCTCATTATTTTTTCCCCTTTTGATGATGTCCCTGTATTTGTGATGGTTGTGAACCATGAGAACTATAACAATTCTGTTAAGATTGTCAGTAATGTCCCCTGTATGAACAACTGCTTCCCTGCTTCACCCACCCTAGCCAACATCATTCATGATAACTTTGGCATTGTGGAAGGGTTTATGACCACAGTCCATGCTATTACTGCTTCCCAGAAGATGATAGATGGGTCCCCTCTGGCAAGTGGTAGCAAAATTGGCATGGTGCTGCCCAAAAAGTCATCCCTGCTTCCACTAGTACTCCTAAGGCTATAAGCAAGGTATTATTTGAGCTGAATGGGAAGCTCATAGGCATGGCCTTCCATGTTTCTACTCCTAATGTATCTACTTATTCCTAGAGAAACCTGCCATATATGATATCAAGAAAATGGTAAAGCAAATATCAGGGGTATCCTTGAAGGTCATCTTGGGTTACACAGAGGACCAGGATGTATACTATGATTTTAATAGCACACTCACTCTTCTACCATTGATGCTGGCACCGGTATTGCCTTCAATGACTTTTTTGTCAAGTTCATTTCTTGGTATGATGATGTGAACAGTTACAGTAACCATGTAGTAGACCTCAGGGGGCAGTTGGTGGTGCAGTGAATGGAGCTCCAGGACTGGAATCAGGAAGAACTGAGTTCAAATTGGTTCTCAGATACTTAGTAGCTGTGGGATTCTGGGCCAGTCACTTAACCCTGTTTGCCTCAGTTTCTCATTTGTAAGATGAGCTGGAGAAAGAAATGCCAAACCACTCCATTATCTTTGCCAAGAAAAAAAATCAACACTCCAATGGAGTCAGGAAGAGTCAAAAAGAACTGAAACAATTGGACGACACCAACAACGAAGTGGACTTAATCTTCTAAATGACCTCTAAGGAGTAAAGTAGAAAGCCTTCATTCCCAGCCAGAAAAGGAGTTCCACCACTGAGGAGCCCACATCCCTAACCTATTTTCTTATATTGTGGACCTGAAACCAATTCACAATCCTCGTCTCAAAGCACCCCTGTAGAAGGGAGGGAGAAACATAGAGTCCTACCTTGTGTACCATCAATAAACTCACCATATTCAGTGCAAAAAAAAGTTTCCTATCAACCCACCCAACAGCAAATCAAACCAAAACTTTTCTCTTTGCAACTTTTCTCTGCCAATATGACTTCTGCCTCCTTATTCCAGGCAGAATTAATTCACTCTTCCAGGTGAGGCCCATCAAATACTTGAAGATTGTTTAAGTGTACATGTATATTCGGTCAATTAGCAATGAGAGCTAGAAAGATGGCTTCCAATTATACTTTCTTATGACCACTAGACCAGGAAACCTTGCTTTCAGTATATTATTCATAAGTAGTATCTTTTCTAGAGTTGTCACTAAATTTATAACTGATATTATCTGAACACATCAAGCAAATGATTGTGTTGCTTAATAAAATGCAGAGCTATTCGTAAAGAGAAATTTTTACTGGCGCTAAATAACCTTCTGGGGGAAGATGAATTATGTGGTTTCACCATCGTCTTCTCTTTGTTACTATATACCAGACTTGTCTGAAACATTAGTCCACCACAAGGGTTAGTATGGAAGTCAGGAGACTGACAGTACTTGAAGAATGCAGTTTCATTATTGGCATATTTAGCCAAAGTGAGATTTATATCTCTAGTCAATGGGTGTCTGCATCAAGCAGCAAGTTCATTCTTCTTACCAGTTTCCTTTAAACAGAGAGAGGAAGGGAGAGTATATGGAGGAACTGGCTGAAGCTTCTTCATACTGGATAAATGGCAACTATTAAAACTTTAGCAAACAGATATGTCAGTAAGCCTGACCTGTAAGGCTGGAAAACAAGCTCTCTTGTTCGCTCATAGGCTCTTGGAGTGGAAATGTGGGGAAATGAAGGAGAAAGGTGAAAGTTAACAGCTCTTTGAATGTTAATGATTCTTTAACACCTTGGAGAGAACTTCAAGGAGCTTTTTAAAGAGAAGGAATTTCCTCCACTTAGTCTTCCAATTCCTAGAACAAATAGGAACTCCTACTTACTAAAGCGCTGAGGGATGAGGAAGGGAGGGGTATTTTAGATTTAATTTTAAGACTGTTACCTAGAACAATTCCCATTGAATTTTGCCTAAGTGAGGCTCATGGGGGATAAACCAAGGCTAGCTAAAACCAAGTATCCCAAGGCCTTTGTCACAAGAGTGGGTTTTAGTTTGTTGCTGTTGCTTTGTCCTGAAATGTATTTTTTTTTCCTCAGTAAGGACAATCCATCCAGTAATGCAGACATGCAACTATAGCCTTAGAGAGCTGTGTAGGACACTGAGAAGTAGGGTGATTTGCCCATGGATGAGAACCTAGTATCGGAAGCAGAACTTGCACTTGGGTCTTCTAGCTCTCAAAGCTAGCCCATTTGCTTCTGTATGACTTATAATCTCTCTTGAAGTATGAGTTAAACAACCTGAGAAAGACTTAACACCAATTCAAATTTCCTTTTTACTGTGGTTAAGTTTCCCTCCCCCCACCATGTTTTTGTTGTTGCAAATGCATGCAATGCCTCAGTTTCCTCTAAATGAACTTTGTGGTGGACTCTGGGAAAAAACCAACCAAATAAATAAAGTTTTCTCAGCTGATTAGTCAGTTTCTAGAGTTGACATTTTGGGGGTAATTAAACCTACCTTTAAAAAAAAATGGATTCCAGTATGATGGCAAGTCAACTGGTCAATTCAATTCACTTCAGTTGAAGCACAAATCAAACTCGTGACAAATTCAACCACGTAGATTAGATGCTTAATTCAATCACTTGAGTCAAAAGGGTTCATGTGTGTGGTAGTGGCACCCAAAGGTGAAAAAGCCTGCATTTGCTTGAACATTGAAAGTTTCTCGAACTTTTTAACCTGAATAAAGAAAAGATCTCTGGAAAATAAAGAATGGGTTTGTCCCAGAAGAGTTAGATAGAGGACTTTCTTATAGAAAATGAGTAGGGATTATAAATTTTCTTGCTTGACAACATAGCAAGGTGAAAGCGCAAAAAGCAATGGAAAGAAGGAAACAAGAATTTATTAAACACCAACAATGTACCAGGTACTTTACAAATATTATCTCATTTGATCCTCACAACAACCCTGAGAGGTAGGTACTATTATTGTCCCCATTTACAGTTGAGGAAACTGAGGCAAAAAGAAGTTAAATAGCTTGCTCAGGGTCATATGGCTAGTAAGTGTCTGAGGCTAGATGTGAATTTAGGTTTTCCTGACTTCAGGTCCAGCATTCTATTCGCTGTGCCACCTAGCTGCTTCTATTGGAAACTTGCTTTCTTCAGATTCTGCCTCCACTTCCCACCCTGTGACAATTGCTCCCACAAAATTTATGTGGCCAAATTGACTTAAAATTGGGAAAAGAAGCAAAGGAAAAGGGAACACAGGAATGATGATGTCAACCTAACAGACTAGTTTCCTCTTCTTTTAACTTTAAGAGGACCTCTTAAAAATCTAATTCTGAAGGGACTATGAGTCACTATGGGATTGAAAAAAGACCATTAAGATCTAGAGGAAATGCTACCTGTGAGGAAATGTCAAAATTAAATATTTGTTTTCTTAGTGGTTCGGTCTATATCTGTTCTAAGATGAAAGTATAACTTGACTACTTCTCCAACTTCCCAACTCTATGATGACTACATTATGACTTATTGTGGCCTTGTTAATTTCGCTTGTTGTTTGTGTTAACTAAATTGAACTTATCTATTGAAATTATCTATATTAAAATGAATACTCTTCTAATGATCATTTCCTAATCATGTGTGAAAGACAGAAAACAATCATTGTAACATCTCTATTCCCTGTAATCTAGAATGTATTGCTGAATCTAAGCAAAATTTATGTGCTAAGTGGATATTCTTAAAGGTCTGCCCTAGCATTATTTGATATGATCTTATTCTTCAGTAGACCTTGTTGGTGAGTGAGATGTACATTCTCCATTGTAATTATTTTTGTCTTTATTAAGTATAAAATGTCCTGGATGCTATATATAGTTTTATTTGATTGTGGTCCAGTGTATTTGTGACAACTGCTCTATAGGCCCAGAATTTAGGTAAGGTCTGATGGAAGTCTTGTTTTCAACTTATTTCAATATTTCAACAGTGTATGCTTTTATCAGGGGGCTCACCCACTTAATCCCACTGCACACAGTTCCTCTAGCTGCTTGCATCTACAATCATTCCCTTTTTCAATCTCTCCCTATCTATTGTCCATCCCCGCTATATTTGACTAGGATTCCCTCATCCTAAAATAAATAAATAAATAAAATCAATTGACCCCTCAAGCTTTCTTTCTATATTTCTCTTCCCTTTTATGACCAAATTCCCAGAAGAGCTTGTCTATACATTTTACCTCTATTTTTTCTCTTCTGACTCACTTTTCAACTCCTTTTAAGATGGCTTCTGATCTTATCACTCAACTGAAAATATATTCTCTCAAACTTTACTAATGATTTCTTAATTGAAGGATCAAATTGCCTCTTTTAAGTTCTCATTCTTCTTTATTTCTCTTTAGAGTTTGATATAGGTAACAACCCTCTCTCCACCTAAATACTCTTCTCCTGGTTTTTGTGACGCTGCTTAATTCCAAACCTACTTGTCTAGCCACTCCACAGTATATCTTGCTGGATTATTATCCTTGCTTCTTACCTTGGGCATCCCCAAAAGCTCTTCATTTGGCCCTCTTTTTCTTTTCTCTACCTCTACTCAGCCTTTCAGCGATCTCATCAACTATCATAGGTTCAATAATAATCTCTATGTAGGTGGATGATTCCTAGTACTCTACACATAGGCTGAGAAAGGAACGCTTTAAATTTTTGAACTGTGATGGAAATTCACAATACCAACTACATATTACTTATTTCCAATTGGGCAGGAAAAAAAAAGATAAAAAAGATCCAAATATCCAAACTATTTAGAAATGTGTTTCTTGAAGAGAAAGCATATAAAATGCTAAAAATTAACTTTTTACTTTTCCCTTGGATGTAATATGGTCACAGGTATGCAACCTGGTTTTAAGAATTATTCTTTTCATTCTCTATCAATGACTACTCAAAGCTTGAAAACAACTTTACTCTACATCCTTACCTGTCAAGTAGCCATTTGATTTAGAGGGATCAGAGCTTATTCTGGTTTTCCGAAGACAACAAATTCCAGAGAATCAATCTTCCGCAATTGGCTATGCCAATGAGAGAATGTCTTTATGCTCTCCCACTCCTCCCACCCCATCCCCAAAAAATGTGACAGAAGAAAGGTTAAGCATCTATAAGAGATGATAACTGATCAGTTATGGGTTCAAACGCTAAGCTCTAAGGAAGAGGAGAGAAACAGAGAGGAAGCCTCCTAAGTATGCGTTCTCTGGAAAATTGTTTGGCAAAGTTTGTCAGGAGGTGTTGGCAACTCTTTAGTGGGTACTAAGGAGGAGAAACTTGGACAATTTGTGTTTCTGGGCTCTGAACAGCATTATTTACAAAGACTTTGGCTCAGAAAATCATGAGAATCAGAGGTCATAATTATGTAAAAAGTAAAATGTTAAGGACTTGCCTCCTTTTTCACTCATTTATTTAAATATAAAAAAACAAAAATAAAAGCAAAGGAAACACTGATGAGTAAGTTGGAGCTAAAATGTAAACAAGAATTGCAACACTATTTAAAAGCATAAATATGTGATAGAGGAATTAAAATGCTCAGGAGAAGTTTATGAACTCCACGTTCAGTGGAAGCGGGCTGCAAAAGAGTTTAGCTGTCCTTCTAGAAAAACAAAAATTAATTTGCTTTGGCCAAATTAAAATTAATTAAAATTATGCAATGTTGCCCTTGTGTTAATTTTAACGGTGAGGTTGTTGTGATTTAAGGCTACAATTAGTTCTAGTGTTTGAAAGAGAAGCACTGTAATCGAGACAGGACATTTTAATAATCCTGGTTATAAACATTTAATATATCATCTTTAGGGACTCACAAACACATTGTAATTAACTTTTACAACTGAAATAAATCAGGTTGCATTAGCATATTGCAAAGGAAAAAATCATTTGCATGATTGAAAACAGCTTCAGAAAATTACGTCTAACAGGCTCTATGCAATCCCCATCACAACTTTTACCAGTTTTTATTTGGAGATTATTTTTAGACCAACTACAATTTAGGATTTTCCTCCTAATTAAGGCTTTTGCCATGTAAGGATATGTCAGATACACTCATGCCCCTTCCTAGTTAAGTATATTCAGCCAAATTCTGTCTACGGATACTTATCATGCATCTATACTTTATTCCACTACCACCTATCCCTACCCCACCTCCCACAGCTGGCCTAGAATAAGCTTTCACATACTTTGTTTCATTTGAGGCACAGGGAGGTAGGTAGTTCCAATAGTATTATCCCAACTTCGTGGATGAAAAAACTACTCACTCACGGTCACACAGTTTAGTCAATGGTAGAAACAGAACTAAAACCCAGTTCTTCTGAATTCTTGTGCTATACTTCATTTCTCTTCAGCATTGGATACAGTTGACCACCCTCTCTCCACCTGGATACTCACCCCTGGGTTTTTCTGACATTGTTTACTTCTTATCCTACCTATCTAGCCACTCCTTAGTATACTTTACTGGATTATTATCCATGTTCCTTACCTTGGGCATCCACAAATATTCTGTATTGGAGCTTCTTTCCTTTTTTTCATCTACTCACTCTCAATGAGTGAAAGAAAATGTTGAGTCTTCATATCCCACACTAATTGAGAATATAGAAAGAGCACTGAACTTAGAGGGATGAGAACTCTAATTCCAGCTCTGCCCCATAGTGCCCAAATGACCTTTTTCTGGAAAGATATTTGACATCTATTGGCCTCAGTTTCCTTATCTGTGAAATGAGCAGGATGGACTAAATGACCATTAAAATCCTTTCCAGCTCTACTTCTATGATTTTATGAATATTAATACTGAAAGGAGTCTTTCCTCAAAATGTTTTCTCATACAGCATTTAGTGGTGCTTTGCCCATCACTTTCTAATTTGCATGACACATCTGTAAGTTTGTCATTCACCCCTAGTAGATTGTAAGCTTCTTCAAGGAAGGGACTAAGGCATTTTTTTCATGGTATACCCAATGCCCAAAACAATGCCTTGAACTTACCTCAAGAATTCATGATTTCTTTAGGGTAATTTCCTTCCTAACAATATGAAATAATTACTCTATTACTTACTTAGAAGGAGGTCTTTAAGACCTGTTACAGCCAAGCAATTCAACACCCTGAGGCCAACTGATGGTGCAACTCTTCAGATTTTAGCTAGCCTGGTTCTTCCTTAGCATACGTAGTCCATTGGCACATACTGTCCATTGCCAGGGGCATACTCAAATTCTTTCCAGCTCGATAGGACTGGCCAGTACTTAATGTATACTAATAGAACTATTGAAAAGCCAAGGTGATCTCCATGCCACAATTAGGAATCAGAATAGAACTTTAGTGGCCTTGCATATGTATTGCATGTCTAATAAATATTTATTGAATTTAAATGAATCTAGAGAAAATTATATATTTATGTGTTGTGGTATTTTTTATATAAAAATTAATGGGAAAATATTTTTCCTTTCAAGTTAAAAAGGATTCTAGTACATGGTGAAAGAAAGGCCATTCTCTCTGGTATTTTTCCTTACAACAATATTTGTAAATAGAGAGAAAATAACATGTCCTCTTACAATAAGTTAGGTAGGTACTCATAGGGGAGTATGCTGAGGGTCCCTTCACAAAAAAAAGTAGCAACCTTTCTTAAAGGGAATGGAAGTCAGACTGCTAGATGGATAAATGAATCACTGTTGCTTTGTGACTGTTCTTGTGTTAAACATTGAATATTACTGACGTGAAAGTCTATGTATGAGGGGAGGAGGGGGTCTGGGAGGGAAATGGTCTCAGAGTCACCTGCAATTCAGATTCACTAGTGGACTATATGAGAAAGCCCTGAATAGTCAAAGCTGGTAATTGGTCCAGTAGGCTATGTAGAAGTGAGCCTCTGAATAACGTGGATCAGAGTACAACGTTAGCCCAGTTTGAAAACAATGATTTAGTTAATGCAAACATATATAAAGATTTAAGTTAAATAGATTCTTAGAGATCATCTGAAGTCCATTCCATATCTGAACAGAAATATGCAATCAATGGTCATCCAAGCTCTATGTGAAACTTCCAAGTGAAGAGAAACCTACAACACTTCCTTCCTGAGGTACCAGTTCATTTTTGGACGGGCATAATTCTTAAGACTGTTTCCCCCTTATGTTGAACTGAAATAGGCATCTAGGTTGTGCAACGGAGAGAATACTAGATCCACCTGGCGTCAGGAAGACCTGAATTCAAATCTAGCTTCTGACATTAGCTATGTGAAATTCTGCCAATTATTTAACTTGTCTGCCTCAGTTTCCACATCTGTAAATGGAGATAATAATAGAACCCACTGTCCAAGAATATTCTAAGAATAAAATGAGGAAATAATTGTAAAAACAACTTTGCAAATCTTAAAGGACTTTATAAATACTAGCTACTGTGGACCAAATGAAGTCTAAATTAGTTCTCTAACTCACAGCCCTGAGAATACTTGAAGGCAGCAATTATGTCTCCCCTAAGTATTCTTTTCTTCTAGGGTAAACATCTCCTTGGGCTGATGATCCGTAGGTTTTATAACTCTGCTGTGCTTGTCCCACATTAGTATGTACTATATGATGTGTCCTAATCCTCTATTACAGCATAAACCACATGAGGCCAGAACTGGTATCTTAGCTAAATGTTTTATCTCCTTCAGATACTACCACTGTGATCTATACACATTAGAGGATTTATAAGTATTTGTGGAACTGAATGAATCAATATAATAGAAAGATCAAACAATAATTATATTTGTCCCTTTTGGACCCTAGTTATAATGGCCTAGGAACTACAGAAAGGGTCATAAATTGTTTCTGTAGCCTGCTCCTGTTGGTACAATGACTCTCAGATAATCACTTTGAATGATGGGAATGGAATAGTACAATGGAAAGGACATTGGCATTAGATTCAGATGACCTGATCTCATAATTCACCTTTATCATTCACTACCTGTGTGACAACTGGTCATTTCACCTAATCTCCCTGGACCTCAGTTTACTCATCTTAAAAATAAGTAAATTGGATTAAAGAGACCCTAAGATCCGTTCCACCTCTAGATTTGATTCTAGGTATTAGACAGAAGAACAAGGAACTCACAGTTGGAAGATGCCTTAGAACTCTTGTAGCAGAACAACTTTATTTGACAAATGAGGAAATTGAGGACCAGAGAAATTAAATGACTATACCAAAGTTGAACACTTGATAATTAGCAGTCGGAATTTGAAGCAACACCCTGGAACCTAAAATTAAGTGCTCTTCTCTCTGCTATATCAACTTCCTTTTAAAATTTCTCATGTAATTAAGACTTTGTTTTGAAGGAGAGAAAACAAGTAATATTCTGCCTCTTCTCTGAGTCTTCTTGGAAGCCATTTGTGGGGAGTCTTGTTTCTCCTGAGGATATAGTTTATTGACTCAAAAGAGCAGTAACTTAATTAACAGGAGAAGTGAAGCCTACTGCATAATTAACAAGACATTTACCTAAAATCAATAATCTAATTGCCCCACCTAGGTAGGGGACAGTGTTTATCCTATTGAAAACAATTCATTTCTATCTACATGTTAACAAAGTGATTGGTGGTTTGTTTAAGATACTAACCTGATCTGTAAAGTGATAATTTATTGAGTAATCAATTAATCTTTTTAGCATTGCAAATGGAAGTGGGTAATGAATACTTACAAGTAAAGATCTGCATATGAAAGTTCAAAGGTAGCTGATTCTTCTTTCTAAAATGGAGATTACACTTAAACCTCCATTAAGCCAAGAAAGGGGATAAGAAAATTTTACCTTTATTTTACTCCAGGAACAAACAATGTACTCAAAATCTGGAGCGTACTAATTTAGAAATATTTCCTGTTTTTACAAAGAATTCATTATCTAAAATGGTTTTCCTTTTTCACAGATTGGAATGAGTTCATTCCAATAATATATACCCACATCTACTAGTCTTCTAATGGTCTTTAAACACTTGAAAATGTTTCAGGGTAAAAAGCATAAATAAATAAATTCATCTGAGGCACGGGTCAATGTCAAAAGATTTAACAATCAGGTTTAATTAAGTAAGGATGCCCAAGTTTGAATGGTTTACCAAAGTTTATCCATTTTCTTGAGCCTGTAAAATTGGGGATGAGGTTTCTCAGATCATATAGAACTTCCTATTGTATCATTCTTATGGTATCCCTTATATAAACATATTCTCATGGTACAGTATGACTTCTGCAGCTCCCATTCATAGGAATTTATCATTTAAAGCAATCAGACCAAAATATACCAACTGACTAATGATAAATAAGTTGTAACAACTTCTACTTCTTCTTCACCCTCTCTCCTTCTTCCTCTCCCTCCCTCTCTCCACCTCTTCTTCCTCCTCTTCCTTTCTTTTTTTCTTCTTCATTCCTTCTTTTACTTTTTTTCTATCTTTCTTTCTTTTTCATCATTACCATCATCATCATTAGTGTGTGTGAAAGCTGGCAATCAATGGGCATATTTATCTCTTAGTAAAAACATAGTTTAGTTCTGGAATCTTTCATAAGTTTGTGAGCATCGTTGTAATAGAGTCACTTAAAGACCAGATCACAGGACACAGGAAGGGGAGAGGTGGAAGCAGGAGAGAGGAGGGGATAGTACAGGTTGGAAGGATTAAGGGCAGTGAGGAAAGACTCAAAGCAAAGTTACAAAGAATTCAATCTATATTATATCATTTCATCCTCAAATGATTTTGGGAGGTGAGTTTCCTAATATCTCTATTTTCCAGATGAGAAAACTAAGGTGTAGAAAGACTTAATAAAATACTGAAACACACCACTATTAAGTGGTAGTTTCAAGAATGAAACTCAGGTACCCTGGTTCCAGGTCAGAGGCAGAGGAAGAAGCAGAAATATCTATGTAGGAAATGGGTTTTTTTATTTGCTTATGTTAAGCTATTGCCATCATCATATGCATAACTAACAGCAAAAGAGATCGATTAATCACCATGTGGAATTAAAAGAAAAAGAAAATTATGTACTTTAGGGGTAGAAAAGTTAGACTTTAAAGATTATATGGGGGCAGCTAGGTGGTTCAGTGGATAGAACACTGTTCTGGAGTCAGGAGGACCTGAGTTCAAATCCAGTCTCAGAAACATAACACTCACTAGCTATGTGACTCTGGGCAAGTCACTTAACCCCAATTGCCTCATGAGCAAAAAAAAGAAAATTTTTTAAAAAAAAGTTTTAAAAAATGATTATGTGACACAGAATGTCCCAAAAGTCTTAGTGCAGTTTAAAGCCAGTGTTTAAATTCAATTTTAAGCTAGTGCTTATAATTGCACTAAGACTTTTGTCTTATCTATCTTAGCAATCTACTGCTACATTCCAGGTTTATTGTGAGGAAAAGTCTTTATAAACCTACAATTGTTACAGAAATCAAATTAATCATTATTGTTATATTGTCACTTTCTTGATGGGTTTCAGAGAGAAATATTCCTAAGGTAAATCTTGCTATTATTCGTCACTTATTTTCTTTGATATTTATATTTTTATATTCTATATTCTATTTACATCCATATATTCTATCAACTATTAAAGAGATGAATAGATTAAGTGACTTGTGTAGTTGAATGAAAATATTAGGACACAAACTCATTCCTATAGGCTTATCGAAAGCATCTTTGGCAGAACTCAGTACCAGATAGGAAGCCAGGGGTAATACCTGCTTCATTCTTTTCCAATATGACTTTTATCTAATCACTTCTTTACCTCTCTCCGTCTTCCACTATTTCTCCATGATTTGAAAGTTATTGTTCCATGTTATTCAGAGATTATAGGTATTTAGATGGCAATATTATTTTTAAAATATGGTTCTTTGTAGTATGGTGGTTTGTTATTTGTCCAATAAAGATAGCCAGTTTCTGATACATAATTCTGAACAACAGGTCATGTCTTGCTAGTTATTTTGTAGGTGCTTAATTTTTAAAGCTAGAAGTAATGTGACACACAGTCTCTAATGTATCTTTGAGTAGTTCACATTGATCACTAAGTCCGGTCCTGTAAAGGATAATTGTAATTTCTTTCGGCAGTAACATGGTCTGGAATTGCCATCATAAAGCCATTTCCACTAATGGCTTTCCAAACTAATCCGTTCCATTCTACCATTTGGCTGACATTTCTTTATCAACATGTTATTGGCTGAATTCATCTTGGATCCTCTTCATCCTTGAAGATCCCTTAATTCCTGGAATTCATATCTGGGAAGTCCCATACGTCCCTCCCTCTGATGAGGTGGAACTCCAGAACCTCCATGTAAGGAGGGTGTCCAAGCAAGCCATATCTCTTCATTTCTCACCAGGCTAGACTCCAGACTTCTCCATTGTGACACACCCCATCCTTGCTAGATAGCTTTCCTACCTTCCCTTTTCAGTTTCCTTTATGTGTTCTCTTTCTCCTTCAGAATATAAGCTCCTTGTGGGCCAAAATTGTCTTTCTTTTTGTATTTATTTGCATTTGTATTCCCAACACTAACCACAGTGCTTGGAACATAATAAGCACTTAGTACATACTTGTTGATTGATTGACTTACTGATGATGTTTCAGGAAGATAATATTGCACAATAGAAAGGATATTAATTTACTACTTCTACAAAACTTGTTCATATTTAAATAAAATTCTCACATGGCAGCATACAAAAGAGCAGTAGAGAATTAAGATGGAAATCTCTGGTGCTCATGATGGAAATGAAATTATAATTTCAACCTTTGATAGTTTTTTTTTATAATTGTTCTAATGTAGAAAAACTTGTGCTGTGTGTACATATAAACACATAATGCCAATTATGAATAATAACAGCTTTCACTTGTTTAGCACTCACATGGCTACAAAGTACTATCATTTCCCTTATTTAATTTAATTCTTAAAACATATTCAATTCGATTCAACAAGCATTTAAGTGCCTCTACGTGCCAGCCACTGGGCTAGGCTATACTGGGTATACAAAATCAAAGCAGTGCCTATCCTCCAGGAAGAGAGACTACAAATATTTTACAGAGGAAGAAATAGCCTCCATGACCAAGGTCAAACCACTAGAAATTATAGACCTGAGACTTCTACCTCCAAATACACGTGGGATCCCCCCATTATACCATACTGCCTATGATCTATTCAGTCTTTAATGGAATCAATAAGTCTAGAGAATAGTCTTCAGAAATCCTCATAGTTTTTTTTCACTTATGTTAGCATTACAAAAGAAAAAAAAAACAACATGGATACTTTACATTGAACAAGCTGTCACTGAGCCAATTTTAGGAGCCCATCCAAAGCTTTAGACAAGTATGAGCCACGATCCCTAATGATGTCGTAGGCATTTAAATGAAGACTGTGTGCTCCTTTCCAAAGTTAAATTCTTATAAATTTCTCTTTAGATACACTGTGAAAACTTTTAAGGATGAGGCTGGGGTAAAGAGAGGGCACTGCAATTTTTTTTTTAATGTTTTTAATTTCTGTTGCAGAAAGAACAATAAAAACTAAAATAGAGTTCATTCTTAAAATTCATTTTCACTGAGCCTGTTTCTTAAGAGGTTTGTTCTCAGATCATCAAGAGAGTTGTTCCTGATATATTTCATGCTGTTTTCTAACATTATTTAGAATATTTAAATACTGGAACTGGAGTGTGAGTTCCTATCTAAGCAGAAGGACCCTTGCTACCCCATTGGATTTTGAATGTACTTCTTTTAAAGCTATTGCTACTATTATTCACTGCATGATTTTTGCCTAATTTTAAAGTATGTGCTAAATGGAATACACTAATGGTGTGAGGCATAGTTTCTCACTTAAGAGAGTTGGTTAGCAGTTGAGAATTTTCCATGTGATTAGGAATGACATCTTTGCTCTGGATACCAATGAAACCAAAAATGATCAGGCATTATCTCAGGAAATAGAATGCAGCCTGGTTTATTTATAACAAAAGTCAGAAAAGAATTCTCCTTTAAAATAGTTCTTTGAAAACATATTGAAATACTGTTGCCACAACTCCAATTTCATTCACTTTGACCTTCCTTGATAGAAAAACACCGGGAAACTCCTTGAAATCCTTCAAACTCACCCCTGACACTATTGTGTCACTGATCTTGTAACTTTCGGGGGTGGGGGTGGGTGGGGGTTGGGAGGGGCGGGTCATAAAAGTAAAACACATACATGGTGTTGGGAGTCACTCCAAGTTATTTCCTTATTATTTTAAAAAATGTTACTGTGGACAAAACAGAATTTTAATTTCACTCTACTTAATAGCTAATGTTATTCTGTTTCTAATGATATACCTAATATCAATTTTTTTTGCCTTGAGTATTAGGGTTTATTAATGCAGTTTTGTCTTTAACCCTTCACAGATTTGGGTTCTTCTTCTCTCTAAAGTCCTTTCACTTCTCAGGACTTTAACCATTTGCACACACACACACAAATCCCAGCTAATCTTTTCAAATTAGCACAGCCCTAACTCTAGAGATTCTCATTAGATGTGCGGCTGAGATTGATCAGATCTCATTTGCCTAATATGGGGCCTAACTTTGGGCGTCTGGCCCTTGCAGTAGGGGGTAAGAGAGAATGGGAAGATGTCTTTTGTCATTGCTATGCAGGCTCACTAATTTGCTCCGCCTAATAAAATTACAAATGAACACAGCTTTGCTCGCATTGCCTTTATAGGTTATAATAACCTTGGTCCCCCATAACCTCCCGCTAGCTGAATTAATCAGATCATATTAATATTTCTTCTTACTTTCTTTTAACTGGTTCTTCTCTTAATTAAAGGGGCCAAAGATGTAAACAGGGTAGGTGACTAGAAACATGGCGTCAGGTTATAAACAAGGCTCATTAAAAAGATGGATGTGCCGGCAGACTGCAAAAATTGCTTACTCTGCAAGTGTACATTTTGTAATTTCCTGAAGACTAAAAGGACTAATGCCAGATTCTACCCCCCTGCTTTTTTTTTTCCATGTATAAAAGATGATAATTTTTGAATACTGGGGGTGGGGATGGCAACCTTAAGCAACCTATTTGTCAACCAGAATAAGGTCACTCACATTACAAGAATCTCCTCCCTTTTCCCACAAACCTCCAAACGCAAAACATATCTATAAAATGAACCCCCCAAAAGGGAGATAAAGATGCAGGAAATGTGCTACATCAAATAAAAAAGTATGCTTTATATCTAATGACACCTAGCTAATAAAGAACATTATATGTATTAAGTTCGGCATTAAAGTAAAAAAAAAAAATCTGACTAATTCTTGAGCCTTTTATATGTATTCAAGGATACACTAACTGCACGCTCATGCTCATGCCTATATAGTAGATGGAATGTAGACCTAAAGAGATATGTAACTGATCTCAAATGGTAAACATGGGCAGCCCATCCCAGGGAAGTTTTTGGTTGATGATTCATGAGGTTCTAAGAACAACATAGTATAGCACCAAACAGGATCGTTTATACAGTTTAATTTACACATGTGCTACATCTATGTAAATATTTGAATCAACTCATACATTGACTACACTGAATGCATGTACAATAATGCAAAACACGTGTAGATATAGACACATGTATACATACAATCTGGTGATCTATTTATATACTTTTTAGGCACTTCAGTTCATGTTCTAATCTATTATAGAAACTTTCATCAACATTCATTTAAAGAGAAGAAAGCAAAGGCAATTCTTCCTCCCAGCCCCTTTACCAATTACTAGTGAGGATCAAACCCCTGATTTCCCATCTTTCTTTATCCCATCTCAACAAGAGGGAAAGTCATTCTGACAGGATGATGCACAGCATGACCAGGCAAGACCTCTCTCCTTCATGAATAAATTAGAGATAAAAGTTTAACTGATCCCCTTGCATTTTTATGGAGGGACTTCACCCTAATTTACCTAAATGCTTTGAACAGAATGTAAGAAAAATGTAAGATCCTAAGGTGGAAAGGTTAAAATCCGTGTTTAAATGGAAGGATATTTTAACAAGCACAACACATGAGTACTTGCAACTGATCAAACATATATAAACACACATATACATATATATTATATGTATATATAATACATGTGTGTATTATATCTAAGCATATTATACAAGCATACCTAATATGCTAATTGTATATAATATATCACATAATTTGATAACTATTATATGGTATTAATCTCACAGATTATTTATGTATGGTAGTGGACTGTACTTTATTTAGTTTAAACATTTATTGCATAAACTGGCTTTTTCCTGAGCTATTGCTCCTCATATGGACCACTGCGGGTGTGAACAGTAATTCTGTAGCCAAATATCCTTGTCTACTTCTAGACTTCTTTAAAAATTGTGATCATAGTCCCTGAAAGAGCTCTGTTTAAGATATCATTTTTCTTATTGGGGCTCAGTTTTGGTGGGAATGGTGTTTTTTTCCAGAGCTGCTTTGTGATTTGGTTCAGTGAACAACCTCTTTCAACGTGTCCTTCACTGGCAAGTTTTTAGTGCTTGGCAAACATGTCACAAGACATATAATTAGATTTTTTTTCATATCAGATCAGAACAATTGGCTAAAAAAGCTTGGGCTCCTACTTCTGGCATGTGTCCCTTTACCTGATATTTCAAAAGCCAAAGATGGTTCTGCATGGCTCAAGACTTTAATAAGATACCCTCCTACAAGAAAAAAAATAGCAAAGTGGCATGTGGAATCACTTTATGGGTGTTTCAAATCTGCCATGCTTGTGAAGCTTTGATTTCAGTAATGTGATTGACAATGCCACCCATGAGTGAAGTATGAACTCTATTCATTTTGAAATAATACATTTATCAGAAGCAATCCAGACACTAACAACTACTGCTCCTTACTGGTCAATGGATAGTCTTTAAGGACATCCATTGAAAGAAAGGAAAGATGAGGAGAAAAGATTGCTAAACATCATTTATGATACTAAGGCCAAATGGGCAAAACAGGTAAAAAAGTAAATTAAACTCTGGGGTAGAATATTTTTATAACATGGTCAATATTTAGGAAAGCCAAGCATTTCAATTATGTTTGCTAGAAATTTAATATCATGAAAGGATGAATGAGAAGGGGACAGGCAGAGGATGGAGGCAAGCACTTCTAATCTGGGAGAAACTCTGATTCCTATCTCTGTCCTAAAGGTTGTGAAGGATCTTGAGATTATAAATATGGTAGTTCATTTTCCCCCACTAGAATGTCTTTCAGGTTAACTTATATTTTCCGTGAATTTGGTGCTAACATGACAAAATCATAAATCAAGGACATTACTCAGGTTTTAAAGAGCCTTACTTCAGTGTTTTTATCTTTTAAAATTTGGAATGGAGAGGAGTAAACTCCAAGACTCCATTTTTAAATATTCATTTTAAAGGTAGGAGTGGGCTACAAAATCCTTGTATTGTTGGAATCTTTTCATTTCACTTTTCAGTATGTGTTTTTGTGCTGAGGACAGAAGTTTTTTTTGTCATTTTAGCAACAACCCACAATAAATGCTTTGATAAATGTTCTAAAAAATTAACAAATTGTGTATACAGTACACCATTTATATTAATCTGAGACACAGTGTTTTCATATAGTTCAATAGGCTGACAAAGTATATTTTGTTTCAGGGCTAAAACTCTTTTCCTTCTCTTTGGATCATTTTTCTAAAATGAACTGACTCCTTCTTCTCCTCCCACCATTTGTTGTTAGAGGAGTGTAATTTCATGACCCTTTTCTTCTACTTACAACTTCCTTCGAACAAAAGGACACAATAAATAAACAGAGGAGATAAGTAAGCCTCTTTCTCCACTTTTTTTTTGCTTCCCTTGAACAGCTAAAAATACTTAGCCCTTCAAATATTCTTCTGCATTAGTATCCACATTGATGCTTTGAAGCTAGCATACAACATAATAATAAATACTGAATCAGGTCCAAACAGCAATATGTGTATTGATATATGTATTTTCTCAGATTTTTGGCAAACCTATCTTGCTGACTATACTGATGAAGGTTGCAAGTAATTGTGTACGCATTTCTGTGAAAGATAAATGTCTTGCCTTCCCAAGGACACTTGGCCAGGCTGTATTCATGAATGTGTGTGTGTGTGTGTGTGTGTGTGTGTCTAAGTAAGCGTGTGTGTGTGTGTGTGTATAACTGTTTTTTGAAGACCTGACAAGGCATCTTGATCATTTCCTCATTTTGAGGCCTATCCACAGCCTCGCACATGGCCCCCCTCTCTGAAATGTTATTATTCTGTCATGAGCCCTTCTTCAGTCAGGATGTTACTTCATTTCCACCTTTTGTCTCGGCCTGAATGTGAATGATGCTCTTTCAGCAATATACAGCCGCTTAAACTCCCTGCTGCAGCCTTACATAAATATACAACACCCGTCTTGGTCTATAACTCACTTCAGGCCTGGAAAAATAGTGACTTCCTTTATTGGTCAGATTCTCTTGCAATTCCCAACAGCTGTATGTTCTCACCTCTGAGGATCCTTATCTTCAAGTTTCCATTTGTCTCAGCACTATTCCAGTGGATTGCCAATAAAAATGATTCCCATTTTTATAACCCCTGAGAACACGGGAGCTGGCTTTCCAAAGAAACCCATCCCCCCCACCAAATAAACAAATAAACAAAGCCCCTTGTACAACTTACTCAAAGACATGCTTTGCCTTCAGAAGACACTTCAGAAAAAGAGAGAGAGAGAGAGAGAGAGGTCTCAACTCATTGATTATTCAAGAAGACTAATATCATATTTTAAACAAAATGAAAAGGAAGATATGACTAACTCCACTGAATACTATGTAAGTATGTATGTATTCAGCTTTTATCTCAGATACACACATTCACATGTTAGATGATCTATATCTCATACACATCCATGGTGCACATGTACATAGTATCCGTTTTGGCTTCTCTTTCATTTAATTTCATTCCCCACATCTTTGAACTGAGGATGATTTTAAAATAAAGGTATCTTCTATTGGATTCCATTTTCCTACCCTCAAGCCTTCATGGTAAACATATGGTTAGCAAAAGGTTTTTAAATAACAATTCTCTGAAGAATGGAAGCAGGGTTGGACGGAATTGGTGCCATGGGTATGTGTCTCCTTTACTGGATACTCAATGAAAAGATAGGGACATTAAATATTCATGTGATGAATCTATACTTTAAAAAAAAGAGGTAAACACTAGGAATAGGGAAATTTGCCAGGTTAAAGCCAGCTATATCATTTGATTTTATTACCACACAACTGTTTACCGAGAAAAGACAGATGATTGCTTATATACAGTGTATGTTATCATAAGGACTTGCTTGGGAGCTTTTCATGTAGGCAAGACTGACAATTGCTACAGTCCTATGCAAAACCCTGGCTTGGGGAGCTGTTTTTCTTTTCTTCTTTCTCTGTCCATCACACTAAAGCATTAACAAATCTTTTGGAAAAGTAAACTGGCAGAGTCAGTATATTACAACTATCCCTGAAGACAGCAACTAAATAAACTCAAATGGTTCGTTCAACATTTAGGCTTTTATCCAGTGTCCAAAACTTGAGTCATTAGCAAGCTCTTCCCATCCTCCTCTTTCTCTAGTTAGGCTTGGGCTCAGATTTAACACACACACACACACACACACACACACACACACACACACAAACACACACAAACACTCTCTCTGTCTCTCTCTCTCTGTCTTTCCCTAACCGCCTCTCCCCAACCCACTACACACACACACACACACACACACACACACACACACACTTTTCTTTTACTGTTTCAACTAGGAGAGAAACCCCTGAGAAGGTCCATCTGACTGGGAGACGATTAGCATCTAACTGCCAACACTTTTGAAGGAAGCCAGGAGTCTTCTTTTGACCATTACCTCAAGCAGCTGTTGGGAAAATGCAACATTTTCTTAGGGTCAAATGTTCTACTTGTCAGCAGCAAAATTTTTCTTCTTGATGGACTCCTGCTCTAAATGAAATGTTACAAAATATTTTTTTTAAAAAAAAAAGCTTTTAGAAAAGAGACTTGAAGCCTTTTTTTATTTATCTGACAATTACGAGCACTGTAAAACATGTTGTTTCACATTGTAACATAAGCTCCCTTTTAAAAGTATGCCCGGAGTATTTGTAATTGTTATCAGGCCCAGATGTATCTGAGTGTCAGCATGAAGCACTATGAATTTGCTCAGATGTACAGAATGTAATTAGCTCAAAGCCCTGTGAGCAAAGTTTGTAGTGGAAGCCGACTGATAATAAAAGCCCCAATCCATACCCCTCCAAAACTCTTCCCAAAATAAAGGCAAAGGACTAAGCCTGTTGTTAATAGTGCTAAAGTTGTTTTTGGTGAAGCACATTTATAACAAAAGTTACTACATGTTAAAGTGTCTAGATTTTAAATGAGGGAAATCCTATTCCAAAGCTAGTTAGAAAGCTAAAGCAATGAAAGGCCAGTTAGGTGGCTCAGTGGATAGAGAACTGGGCCTTGAGTCAGGAAGAACTGAGTTCAAATCCAGCCTTAGACACTTATTAGTTGCAAGTCACTTAACATTGTTTGCTTTAGTTTCCTTAACTGTAAAATGAGCTGGAGAAGATACTGGCAAACCACCCTAGTATCTTTGCCAAGAAAACCCCAAATGGAGTAATGAAGAGGTGAACACAACTGGAATGACAAGTGTAGGATGTATGGTAGCCAGAATCTGAGTAGTCTTAAATGGCCTACTGAACCCCAGATGGATTATTTTCACATTTTCCCATCAGCTTTCCCATCTTTTCTTTTTTTCTATTATTCTAGATTTTGATTTTTAGTAATCCTCAGATGGAGATTTTCCACTTTATAGACTAATTATTATTAGGAAGAATATACTTCCTTGTTGCTCTAACTTATGCCCTATCTCAATACTGTAGGAAAGTTGTGCATTATTGGTGTAGGCATTTCCTATACTAATGTAGATCTCAACCCATATTACCCTCTCATCCTGTAGAATTAATGTCCCCATCTTTTCATTAATCTCTCACTCTTTACTTTCATCACTAGTCTATACTCTTGATTTCTCTGTTATGCCCCAGAAGTCTCTTCAGCCTTGAAATTCACATCTCTGAAATACCTGCGGTCCCTCCCTCTCTTTGGATAATTCCTCCTAGAATCTTCATTTAAGAAGGGTGCCCAGGCTAGCCATTTCTCATTTCTTACAAGGCTAAATTCTGGATTTCCCCATCATGCCTCCTATACTGAGTACCTTTTTTCTTTACCACTGCTTTTTGGCTTCCTTTAATTTGTTATCTCCCCTTTAGAATACATGCTCCTTGTGGGCAGGGACAGACTTTCATTCTGCTTGTGCAGGCATACATTGTTTTATTGGGTTTCATTTTATTATAGTTTATAAATACTGCAGGGTTTCTGTTTTATAAATTGAAGGTTTGTGGCAACCCTGCATTGAACAAGTCTATTGGTGCCATTTTTCCAACAGCATGTGCTCACATCATGTCTCTGTGTCAAATTTTGGTAATTCTCACAATATTTCAAACTTTTTCATTATTATTAAATCTGTTATTGTGATCTGTGATCAGTGATCTTTGATGGTACTATTGTCATTGTTTTGGTGTCATGCAGCCCCATGAACCACACTCATATAAGATAGTGAACTTAATTGATAAATGTTGTATGTATTTAGACTGCTCCACTGACATGCTGTTCTCCCATCTCTCTACCTTTCCACAGGCATCCCCATTTGCAACAATATTGAAAAATATTACATAAACTTAGTTGATTTAAAGCAGGGGGGCAAGGTTTGTGAGGGTTGACTCCAATTTTGAAAGAAGTTCTACTGTAGGTAAAATGCTATCAAACAGCATCACATGCTACAGAGAAATCTTTTGTGAATGGAAGAGTCAATGTGTCAAACTTTGTTGTTATCTTATTTTAAGAAATTGCCACAGTCACCCCATCTTTCAACAACAACTACCTTGACCAGTCAGCAGCCATCAACCTTGAGACAAGACCCTCTACCAGCACAGAGATTCCAATCTGCTGAAGGCTCAGATAATGGTTAGCTTTTTTTTTTAGTAAGAAAGTATTTTTAAATTAAGGCATATAGATTTTTAGATATAATACCATTATATACTTAATAGACTATAGTGTAGTAGAAGCATAACTTTTATATGCACTGGGAAACCAAAAAAAAAAATTTGTCACACCTTTTGTGCAATATTGCTTTATTATAGAACCAAACCCACAATATATATGAGGTATGCCTATATTTGTATTCCCAGTGCTTAGCACAGTGATTGGCACATAGTAAGTACTTAATACATACATATTGACCGACTGACTGAAAATTCTCTCAGTGCACTGAAATCCTTTTAATATAAGAGCAGCTCTTTTGCTATTCATTCATCCTTTCTCACACTTCAAAACCAGCCCACCTCCACTTCTTCCTTATATATATTCTTCCTGGTAACTTTTATACTATTTCTCATATCTAAGACATCATTGTCAGCCTGCTTGCATAGATATGAAGATACAGAGATATGGCAACATCTCTCTCCATCCTCAATGGATGGATCACCTCAATGGTGATTTTGTTTTTTATGGAGAATGTGCTCTTCCATAAGTTGTAGCCATAGAGTATCGTTGATAGGATACCGATTTTAAAAAGATATCTTTGTGTCAGAGAGTAACATTGAGGTCATTAAAAGAAATTTTACAATTTCCCAAATGTTATTGAGGCTATTCTCCTCCTATTCAATTTTAGATTTGACATATTGTCCATCTATAATACGTTTCCAATATGTGTACTGATGGGTTGCCCATCCAATTGCATATGGGAAATGTCTATAGTTTTTCCATTGTGCTTTCTTATGTGTATGACTGAATCAATTTCTCTTGAGTGACCAAAGTTTATTTAGAAGGTCTTATAATGTTTCAGTGCAATCAGCACAATAGTATCTATGTACCAAGAGGAACATCCATTGAACTCCTCTGTCAATAGGGAATCCCTCTTCTATTTTGACTTGGTCCAAGGCATACTCTACATCATCTATAAATTACTACAAAGAGTCATAGAGGCTTTAGGAAATCGGCAAACATTAATTTAGTTGGTGGAGTTCTAAATATAGGAGTCAGTTCAATTTATCACATATTCATTAGGTTCTAACACATGTGAACCACTATATTAGGCTTAGGTTACAAACACAAAAAATAAGTTTTTGCTCTCAAAGAGATTACATTCTCCTGGAATGATATACAAATAAGTCAATGAAAAGTGTATACAAATAAAATAGAAAGTAATTTCTGGTGGGCAAGAACACTCTCAATGAGGGTTTTCAGGGAAGATGTCATTCCCTGGGTGACACCTGAGCTGAGTCCTGATAAAAGCATGGGATTTTAAGAGGTAGAGGTAAGGTTGGTTGGGGATGTAAGGCATGGCAGACAGTTTCTCTAAAGGCACAAATGCAGGCAGTGGAATGTTTTGTATGGGGAAGTAGCAAGTGGACTGATTTGTCTGTCACATAGAGTAGGTGACATTTGTCTCGTGATAAACAAATGACTCCTTTAAAAAACAAAATGAAACATACAAAACTAAGTCAGAGAAATGTAGAATTCATTGAGAAAGCAGAGATATGTTTAAATCATAAACCAAAGAGCCAAAGGAACTCAATTCAATTCAATTAAATAAATACTTCTCAAATTTCAAATACAAATGTAACATTCTTCCCCCATGCTCCTGCCTCCATGGACTCATTTCCTCATTCACACAGAATGGATGGATCCCCAGAGGGTAACTGTCTACTTCCCCCAAAGGGTTCCATCATGAGGGTAAAGACTGAGGGGACGAGCTTAAGTCCCTTCCTGGGGAGAATGGGCTCATATTTGAAACACAAAGATCTAGAAATACACATGCAGGGAACATGTAGAGCTGAACTGTTCCTTAAATTCCTGGCCCCAGAAGTATTTTTTCCCTCCAAAATGTCTCCACAAAGTTTGCTTCAAGCCAAGACTCTCCCTTGTTCATTTGGGCTAGCTCCTTATAGGATATAGTGTTTTGGATGAGGGACTAACACTGTCGAGCTGGATCAAGCAGATTAGGAAACTGAATGAGTTCCTCACTGGTGAAATGGAACTATCCATATATTTTGCTATTAACTGCAGCTGCTGAACCTCTGATGGCCTGTCTATCCCTTCAAAGCTCATAAGATCCTAACCTGGGCAACTCAGTCTTTTCATACAGTCACCTACAACAGAAATGAATAAATAAGAGCTAAAAGAAGTGCAGGCACCATGCATCCATGGACACTTGGTGATGGGGTGAAAGATAGCCACAGATGTGGCTCCCTCACCTAGTGGCCCATAATAATTATCATCTGAAAACTTTGAGGGAATAAAGGAATGCCAAAAAGTGCCACAGAAGGGATATATTAACCCTTTTGTATGTTAATCCAATTCTGGTTCTATCATCAGTCCTGATAGCTCTGAAGCCAAACATTAAGTTTGTTATCTCCATACAGCAATAACCCATCTGACATTCATAGCCAAAAGAAGGCTCTCCAGAGTTCCATATGTTGGCCTGAAACTAGGCATCAAATATTGTCTGTGCTCTAAAGATTGGATCCTCATTGACCAGTCCTCCATGCACAAGATACACACTGTACCAAACACTAAGAAGGATAAAAGGATTCTAAGTCCAATGTCCTTTCTTCAGTAGGCATTCTTTTTACTCCTTAGAACCATATAACACTGTCAACCAGATATCATCTTCCTTTTGATCTCTTCCTTTGCCTTCTGAGTTCTCCTTCTCTAATCATTTGTTCTCTTTTGCTGGATCCTTTCCTCTTCTTGACCTTTTAATGTAAGTTAAACTTTCCTTTGACAATACTACTTCTGCAACTTCATTACCACCTCTATGCAAAACCCCTCATATCTTCATTTTCAGGAAACAAGAGGAACTGGTAACTTATAGCGTATGAGAAATGTGGGAGAATGAAGAAACAGAAATGTCCACAGGATTTCCAACATGGGAGACTAGGCGAAGACATAACACAGACAGAAATAGTAGAGATAGAAAAAAGAAGGTATTGGAAAAAAGAATCTGCTCAATTCTGAACACTCTGAGAGTCTGGTTTAATAATGGAGCATCTAAGTAGTTATATGTCATAAGCAGCCCAAAAGAGATGTCATTCCTGGACTTCCTATGACTTCCACTCAACTACTTAGACTACCACCTGCCAGATTAATGTAAGTTCTTATCTAAACATTGCATCTTCACCATTGAATATCACAATGCAATGCTCATAGAAGGCATTTAATAAATGACACTTGGAAGAATTAAGTAATGACTGATGAAAAAATATTATTTCTACCTTCAAGGAATTTACCATCTAATAAGAGAGATAAGAAATGTAACAAATTTGATCATATGATGGACACATATGAGACAGCTATACAACTCAAAGAGTTTGGGTTGAAGAAATTATAGGGAGGTGATAGTTACTAAATAGTACTTGAATTGGGCCTTGAAGGAAAGTAAGGATTTTAAAAGGTAAAAGTGAGGGTTGAGTTGGGTAAAAGAATGAGAAATACATTTAAACACATATTATAGTAAAACATAGGTAGAGAGGAAAGGAAGAAGTTCAAGGACTGGTGAATAATTCAATTCAATAATAGCACAGCATACATGAAAAAGACAAGTGTGAGTGTTTTAGGACCAATTATGATAAAACTCAGATGTCAGGCTGATGTTTTTTTTTTTTACTTTATTTATAAGCAATGGGTGGCCTACAAGGATTTTGGGCTGAGAAATGGGAAGGATATATGTAGGGAGATACAGGAGATTGGGTGGAGATAGGTTAGGCTCCAATTAGGTATGGAAATGAAAGAATAAATGCCTGAACTGGGGTCAAAGTTTAGGAAATGGAAAGGATGGGAGAGATATGATGCAACATGAAGACAGAATCCATAGGACTAAGCAGCATTTTGGAGGTAAGCCTGGTCAACAGGGAATCATAGATGATTCTTAAGTTTCAATCCTAAGTTACTTGGAGAATAATATCATTAACCAACATAGGGATAACAGTACTAATACATCTACTAGATGTGGTTGTGTAGCTGTTAAACGGACAGGCTCAGGCTCATAATGCTATTCAGAAAAAGGAAAAGCCAAAATAAAAGTATGTTGGTCATTTATACAACATAGTACACATTGGATGAAGGAAGAATAATTCCTTCCTGACCCTTGCAGGAAATCAGTTTATGCCCTGAAGCATGAAATTTGATTGTAATTATTTTAACTTGCACAGCTACATATGTTATTGATGATCTTTCCTAAAAATCACCAGCCTTTTAAAAATCCTGCCACCGTACTTGACTCAATGACCTGTAAGGTATACATAATAGAAAATAAATCATGCAAGGCTTCTCTATTGATTGTTCCTTAGAAAACCACTTTTCTTGAGCAGCTAAGCACCAACATGTTATGTAATAAAAGTATATGAAAGTGGATTATATCTATTAGTTCTTAAACATTTGTAAAGTCCAAGTGTAAACATACTAAACTGTATGCCATGAAGTCTTAAGCTTAAGGGAAAACTCTTAAGTTAAAGTAGACACATTTTTCTAACACTTTCTACCTAAATCTATGCAGATACAATGAAGAAGAGCTTTGAGATAATTATCAATAATCTTGAAAATTCTCAAGCTGGCTAATAATAATAAAAGTTGTGCTGAAGATTTTAATTGGTTAACAATTTAAGTATTTTTAAAATTAAGTGAATTATAAACAATACTACATTTTTGTACATGCATTCATATCTATATATATTTATATATATACATATATATTATATAGTTCTACTGTGTGAAGTGAAAGTGGTGCCATTTTATGGAGAACTGAGTTCATTTGCCTTTACATAAATGCTTTCTGACATTCGGGAATCTATGGTATATTTTTCCACATTATTTTCAAAATCAGTCTATTACCTTTTTTTGTTAAAAAATTCATTTAGTCAGAAAAAGTGAAGGAAAGAAGTCATTATAAATCTTCAGCTACAAATTTCCCATACGATTTCTTTGCTAGAAGATATTTATTTTCCTGACTCCAGGCCTAGCACTCTATCTACAGTATCCACCTAGCTACACCACTAGTATCTAACCACTATTCCCCAAATAACTCTTCTCATCTCTACTGATTCATACATATGCTTTAAAATATGACTTCTTCCATAAAACCTTCCGTAGTCTTCTTAGCTAAGATTAATTTCTCTTTCTGAACTCACAGAAATAATAATTTGAATATCTTTTACAGTATTAATGAATTACAGTTATTTGTATAGATATCATCTTCCCTATTAAATTACAAACTTTTTAAAGGTGAGGATCATATTTTATTATCTTTTGGTCTTTTCAGTGTCTTGCACAATGCCTTGCATGTGGTAACTAGTCAATACATGATTGACTGGTGAAATGGAATAATCTTCTCTGTTCATCCATAACACAAATATCCAAAGCATACCCATATGGGTTGTTAAGTAGTGTTCCAAAAATCTGGCCAATATGTCCCAAAAGGAATCTCTGCCTTTATCTGTCTTTTCTATGGTTTTCCTAAGAAAATTACCACCACCATGCCCATAGCTCTGCATTGACTACACATGAAAATATCATGTACATGTTACATTATCATGTAGAGGCAGAGAGGAAAGTGAACTGGATTTAGAGGCAGAGAATGTAGAATGGTATCTCAGTTCTGCTACTTACCATCTCTACTATCTTTTTCAAGTCATTAATTTTCTTGGTCCTCAGTTTCCTCATCTTTCCCTATCATAAAATGAGGAGATTATACAAGATGATAGATAAGTGTCTGCAAGGATTTCTAAATTTAGGGTACAATAATTTTTTTTTTTAAATTCCAGCACCCCACTCTCTGTAGCACCTAGTTGCCTCAAGAGCCCAATACTCATGTTAGATGGTTATTAGATGTTAGATGCATCATAAAGGTATCCAGATATATTTCATGCACTATTACAATACAGAGATTATAAAACATATAACATAGTCATAATGATTAACATAGTGAAGGCCTCCTATGCCTACATTATACAAATACAATGACTAACATTTCAGCTATGTTCATGAAATACATTTGTGAAGATTATGAAGTAACATGGTTAAAATGTTATTTTGTGGAGGTGATCGTCATATGCTAATTTCCCTTTTTTTCCCCATTGTCTTGTACAATGAATACACAAGACCAATAATTAGTGAAGATACAAAATAGTATGGGATAGTGCAGCATTTCGGCTGTCATGATTCTGTAGCGGGAAAAAAAAGTTATTTTGTAAAATGAGAGCCCAGTGTTGCAGTTGTATTGACTTTTATGTCATGTTTGTTTCAGTTTGCTAGTCAAAACAAGTTTCAGAGCTCTTCCTGGTCCAGAAGGTTCAGTTTGCCTTATGAAAATGAAGCTGTCTTGTTTTCTGGTTCATAAATCATTGTCAAACTGAGCTAGATAACAGAAACAAGTCCAGATTCTCAAATGATTATTCTTAGAGATGATCTATTAAATATACAGACTACAACTTGATTTTCATAAACCATGTTGACTTCGCAGAACTGAGACTAGAGGGGAAAAAATATCTCATAAGTGGAGGTATAAGAACTTGAAAATTTGATACGAGGAAGGAATTTGGGATGGGGGAAGGGAAAAATGCTGGGAGAAAAGATTTTTGAGGGGAGACATGATAATCCTTTTTACATAAAAGTTGTATGCTGCCTTATACACATCTCCTTCGATCCCAGAGTTCAATTGTTGCATTGAGTGTAGGAATATCTCTCTTTTCCTCACCTCAAGGATAATAGGAAGAGTATCCAGAAGAGGATAATTTGATAGTCTCTCTCTCTCCTCAGAGGCCTACCCATTTCTCTTTCCTTCCATCAACAAGGCCTTTTCTTATACCGTTAGCTTACTTTGTTGTTGTTGTCTGTAAATAGTAGGTACTATATAAATTCATATTCCCTCACCTTCTTACCAAAGACTTGTTTTTTTGTTATAGAGTTCTTAAAATTTCATTTTAATGAATAGTTTTATTTTTTTAAATCAAGCACTTCATGGGGATATTATATAGAATTTTTCTTTTGTAAAATTAATAAAGATAAAAACTCTATTAATCAAATTTTGCCTTTGTTAATAATGTCCTGCTAATATTTTTTTAATTGTATGAGACAAATAACTTAAGGCTGCTGTGATAGAAATCAGCTTACAATGCATGATGCCAATAACCATGAAAGCATATTATGAATAAGCATGAGAAAAATGTTTTTATTTCCTCTTAAATGTTTATTTTATTTAGGGAAAATCAATTTAAAATGTGATAGGAATGTGTAAGAATGAACACTTTACCAATTCAGTTACTACCTTATGATGTTCAGATAACTGATTTTAAAATTGGAAGCGATCAAAATACGTGTATGGTAAGTTTTAACCACATGTGAAAATCAACTAGGATTGTATTTAGTCTAAAAATCGCATGTCCAATTTTGATTTGAAATGGATCTATTGTAATGCTAGATTCATATCTGTGAAATGCAAAAGATCTTCCAATATTATTTTAGTTGATAAATATTGTAGAGTCACTAACTGATAAGTATGGGAATTATGATTGGCATGCAAGTTAAAAATCATTGAGGAATTTTTATTTATGTGATTAACTCAAACAGAATTTTACCTTAAATATACGTATATATGCATACATGTACATATATTTACATATCTACACAAATTAATTTTCTCTTTAAATTAAATTTGGAAATGATTAAAATTAAGTACCAATCTAACCAGGCAATAAATACAAAAAACAAAGTTAGTTGACCAGTTCAATTTGAAAATTAAACCAAACACAAGTGAAAATTTTTTCAAAGAAATAATTTAACCCCCTCATTTGCATAATATACAACTGTGAATATATGTGTTTACATAGACTCCAATTCTAAAATGGATTTGTGATTCAATGCTAGGTTGAGGCTTGACAGTTTCCAACAAAATTAGAAAATACAAACTGTTGATCAGAGTTCAGAAGTGAACTAAATTAATGACTCTTCATAACTGTATCATACATGCATAATGTAGGTGAGATAACATTAGTATAAAAGCATAAACTTTAACTCCTATATTTAAAAAAACATTTTGAGTATTTAGATAATACATTTTAATAAGACTTTGCAGAACTATATTTAACTTGCTAATCTTTTAAAATACTTGCATTAAAACAACTGCTAGTATGTTGGCAGAAGACTTAAAAGGAGCCTTCATATTAATGTCAGGAGTATGAGGCAACTTTGTCTCCAAACCTAGTATTAAGTGGGGCTAGACGCATGTTATCTGTGAAGTATGCATTCACTTATTTGTGGCTCTCCACCTTCATTCTCTTTAATCAATCAACCTACATTTATTAAGAACCTACTATGTGCCAGGCACTGTGCTAAGCACTGGGGATACAAAAAGAGGCAAAAGATAGTTCCTACCCTCAAGGAGCTTATCAGTGATATACAATGAAGAAGAGTAAATGTCTATTTCAGGAATTTTCTGTGGTTGTTACATAGTCTCATCCATCAGAACTGGAAAGATCTTAGAGGACCTTGAGCCCAAAGTTGTTACTTCAAGTATCAGAAACCGAGACCAAGAGAAGGGAAATAACTACTTGTCTAACCTTGGGCAAATCAATATTTTTCTGATTTAGCTGATTATTTCGGCATCATGGGTTTAAATGTTAGCTCTACTAAATTAGAAAAAATACGGGTCTGAACAACAAAATAACTAGTTGAGGAAACATTTAAGGTCTCAATCAGTTGTCAGCATCCTATAGACAAGATACTGAATGAGTTACTAAGTGAGCTACTGAAATGTTTTTTTTATAATGGTAAAGAAGTAGGAAGAAAGCGTGTGTCCACTGATTTGGGAATGACTGTATAAACTGCGGTAAATGAATGTAATGGGATATTATTGTGCCATAAGAAATGATGAATATGAAGAAACTTGAAAAGACATACATGAACTGATGAAGAGTAAAGTGTAGTAGGAGAACAATTTCTACAATTACCAGAAAAGCCAAAAGAAAATAACATTGTAAGACTTCAGAACTGTGATCATTGCAATGACCAATCATGATGACGAATATGATGGTTAAATTTGCCTCCTGTCTCTCAGCAGAGAGGAAAGTTGACTATAGGTGTGAAATGAGATAAACATTTTCAGACATGGATTATTTGTTGATCTTTCATGCTTGACTATACTTTTTTTTTGGTATGAGAGAGTGCTATAAAAAGAAAAAGATCAATAAAAAGTGGCACTGATGTTAAAAATAAAGCATCAATAAATCAATTTCAAAAATAAGGTCAAAAAGTTGTTCAATTACTTTCAAAAACAAACACCCTTGGGGCAGCTAGGTGGAGCAGTGGATAGATCACCAACCCTGGAATCAGGAGGACCTGAGTTCAAATCTGACCTCAGACCAAACACTTAACACTAGCTGTGTGACCCTGGGCAAGTCACTTAACCCCAACTGCCTAAAAAAAATTTTAAAAAAATTAAAAAAACACCCTTGTGAAGTTTGTGTCTTGGTCTATATAGGACACCAGTCCAATTGGAGTTATTTACACAAAAGCAAGGACCTTTTTTTTTTAAATATTTCACATTTGACTAGAAAATTCCTCAGTGTGCCAAAGTAATTTTACCTGCTAAAAGAAGGTGTAAGGAACTAAAAAGAAGAGACCATGATCAGATCTATGCACATCTTTTGACTTAGACTATAAAAAAACTCTATTTTAAACATTTGAGCTGTTTTTATAGATTATTTAATAACTCAGTAGCAGTTGCAACTATTATCCTGCATGAAAACAGACACATGGATGGATTCAACACTATCATGGTCTGGCTGGGTCATGGCTGGCTGGTCTGTTAATAATGCAATGGGCCCACGAGGCAGCAAAGTAAACCAGTTGGGTAAAGACAGTAGTAGTAACATAAGATTTAGGAGAATATTGTGTATTATTCCAAAGTAGAAAAAGCAAGCCAATTGATTATGCAATAATTTCAATTAATGAAATACATATTGTGAATAACAAATAAAAATTATATTATTAACAATAAGCTAATATATGTATTGTTTTAAGGTTTTCAAAACATTTTGTGTCATCTCATTTGATCTTTACAACAACGTTGCGGTGTAGGAACTGTTATTGTACCTATTTTTACATATGAAAAGACTGAGGATAAAAGGCTAAGTGATTTCGCTTTTTCTTTTCTTTCTTTCTTTCTTTTTTTTTTTTTTTTTGGTTAGGCAAGTTACAGGGTTAAGTGACTTGCCTTAGGTCACACAGTTAGTTAAGTGTCAAGTGTCTGAGGTCGGATTTGAATTCATGTCCTCCTGACTCCAAAGTCAGAGCTCTATCTACTGTGCAACCTAGCTGCCCCCTAAGTGATTTCTTAAAGACCACACAGCTAGAAAGTGTGAGAGGCTGGATGGAATCCAGGAACTCTTGACTCTAAGTTTGGCACTCTTTCTAATAGTCCGTACTTTCTTCTTCACAACAAATGAACCAAGCACGACTTCTTACCTACAATCCAATTCTAACTTGAGAGATAGTCTTTGAGAATTGCTGTAGCCTCCCAATTTATCCCCTTGTGGCTGATCTAGTAATGAGCCTGAGAGACATGGAGTCACATGAAAGAAAAAGAAAGAGCTAATGGGTCTCTAGTCTCAGGGATCAAGTGGGAACGGATAACATATGCCATCTAGTCCCACAACCTCATTTTACAGGTAAGGGAACTGAGACCCAGAAAGTTTACCCAATATCACTTAGGATATAAACATATAAGGTCATATTTGGATGCCCTCATTTTGCAGATTTTTTTCTTGTTTTCTTCCCTGTTAGTCTATGAGTTCCTCAAGGGCAGGGACTGACTTTTGCCTCTGTGTGTATTCCTAGTACTTAACACAGAACATAATAGGTATGTAATTTAAAAAAAAAAAAAAAAGGTTTATTGACTGACTGACTGAAAGATAAGGAAACTGAGACCCAGGGAGTTTAAATGACTTGGACAGTATCACACACATAGCAAACATCAGAGATCATATTTGAACCTATAATTTGTTAGAGTAATAAAAAATATGGAAAAGTGACCAATGAAACATGTTATATGATTCAAGATCCAAGATAAGGAAATTGAGGCCTAGAGAAGGAAAAATGGTTTGCCTAAGTTCACATAGGAAGAAAGTTGCAGAACCAGGATTTAAACCTTGGTCCTCAGATTGTGAATTAGTAGCATTCTTTTCACCCTTACCACACTGATTCCTGGAATCAGTCTACATGAAGACATTGTATTTGATTTAATCTAGTTCTAGTCCTACATTCCAGGAAAATCAGGTATGATCCACTGAATGACTTTCCATAAATTGTCACTAAAGGATTCCCCAGATTCCTTTGTCTTCCTACCCACCCAGGAAGGTAAATTTCTCTTAGGGACCTATTGTTGGATAAAGTTATTCAGTTGTCCAGGCTCTTGACCCAGTTTGAATGTTAAGAGGATAGCAAACCACATATGGGCACTGTCTGGAAGAGGTTGATAGAGAGGAAGTGTTTACATAGATAAAGGTAAAGAACAACGAAGAAATAAGGCTATCATCTTGAAGACACAGGATAAACCTAAAATTGCCGGCAAAGAAGAAATGAGAATTGTCCTATTTTATCCAGTTTGAGTATAAACATTGATCAAATTCCTCAGTTATCCAGTCAGCTCTCTGCCATATTGCTTTTGCTTGTATGGACATGACTTTTAGTTCACCATCTTACAGTTTCTGGGATCCTGATGCCTCTTTTTGTTTCCTATAGGTAACAGTGAGTATTAGAAACCAAGGGCAGGAAATCCTGACCTGAGATGATAAGGAAGTACAACAACTTCTTAACCATCAATTCAATGCTGTCTATAAGTTAAAAGGAGAGGGAGGGAAAGAACCCTTGTATTTCCTGATTCCTTATTTGGAATAGCAATTAAAACAAAACTGAACCAAGCAAGGAGTACATAATTCTGGGGTCTTTATAGTTAAATCATTCAGCTATTGGCTAAATGAGTCCTGATGTTTTAGTCTGAACTCTAGCACAGTACTAAATTGTGTGCTTGACTCTAACAATGTTCTAAGATATAAGGCCATTTGACTGAGGTCATACTTAAGATAATAAAACTCTTTCTGATGAGGTTCATTTACATATTTGTTTTCCTTGCTCCGATTCCATTTTTTTTTTTTGTGTAGATTTAGTACAGTTGTTTACAGTGGTTGAATTTTTATGATCCAGGGTCATGCATGAAAATATTTACAATGTCAGGGATAAATGTGACCCCTATTTAAGCAGTGTATCTTGTTTCCAAATGAAATCCAAACCACATTTATGATTTTAATATATTTATAAAGCACTTAATAAATGTTTATTTTCTGAAATAAAAAATATATAAACATCTCTTGTATTGTTGAAACAGTGAACAGGCTTATTGTCTCCATGCCCACATTAGCATTGTAGATAGATATTCATTTGTCAATATCCTTATCTTTGAAAGGAAGTACAGTCCTTATAGGATTTCTGTATTTCCAATCCAGTTTGAGATCTTTTGAAAGCAGCAGAGAAAACAAATAATGTTGTAAATAATACCTTAGTTAGAAAGTGAAGTGGAAGAGAATGGGGAAAAGATAAGGAATAAGTTCAAAGAAATATTTTTTTTTGCCCATACTCAGAGAGTGATGATGTTACTTAATAGAATTCTACATAACATATATGTTCAGCTGAGTGTATGGATCCAGTGGTAGGAGAGGAAGTCCCATACTCTCATCCCTTTGAAAGTGGCTTTCACAGATACCTTGGTGAGGAAGGCAAGATGGAAAGATCTCTTGAAACACAACAGGAAGATGTAACACATATGTAAAGCAATTATGTGAGAAAGCCATCAATTATGTTGTTTTCAATATTCTCTAAAAAGGTTGCCCACCCCTAACTACATATTTATACATATTTACTTGATAATCAATAAAGGAAAATGGCTGCATTATTTTGATTAAAATATCAACCCTCAATGTTACAATAAAATGAAATTTAAGAAGCTAGAAAAGGGAAGATAGCAGCTCCTGCTACCCTCCAGCCTATGATATATGATATTTTCAGGCTGCTAGGAGAGCAGACACATTAAGAAAATAGTGCTAATGATATTAAAGTACTTTACAAGGCTTGTTACTAAGAGCTGACAAACCTGTCAAGTGTATAATGTAGGAGGCTATCGTAACATTCTCAGAAAACCATACCTCTACCCCATTTCACTGCAATCTCCTAATAATGGAGCTGCTATAAATTCTAGCCAGCAATGGGACAGAGCCATGGCTTCTCACCCCAATGTGAAGACATGATAAATATAAAAGAAAATGGCTGTCAGTTTTGGCGCCCGAACCTTATTACAAAGTCTTAATCTTACTGGCCTCAGCACCTTTTATCACCGCCTTGTTATGAGCTGATGGCTTTTTTATTTGCTGGGAGATGGAGGATGTGTCATTTGATGTCCTTTTATGTAGCCACTGCTCTGTCCTCTCATGAAAAAAAATTTTATATGTTTATTACAGTAACCGATTAAATGCAAGACTCTTGCTCTTGGTACAGGTACTTTGCTCTTAGGATTTAACAGAGACTGTATTTAAATAAGCCATTAAGAGTATTTATGTGAATGAGCCTCAAATAGGAAATTAATTTTTTCTGCTCTTGAGATATATTTGCAATATTCATTGTTTATTATCATTATTGTTGTTATTATTATTGGTCATTCTTCTTCCAAGGTCAGACGGAAACCCCTGGCCTTGCATTTATTCTTTCTTTAAACACCAAGCTTTGAGGAAAGAGGTTCTGTAAACAAAGCCTGGCTCAAACTCAGCTCTGGTTCAATCAGTTTGATCCTTAAGATGAGATAAATCACAATTATCTAAATATTATTCTGAAATCTCACAGCTGACTTCCCATCTTCTTCATTTATGGCAAATAAGAGCCTGAACTTCACTTGAAACAATGACCCTGACAAAACCTCTATCCCCCGGAACTGCAGCAAAGTGCTGGCATCAGGTACTTAACGAAACATGACATTGATGGGTTGGTTTCAAGCTGTGGGCAGAGACTCCATCACTAGATCTTATCCTCAATTTGTGTCCATAAAAAGGGATGGCCTAATGGGTTGACACAGAGAGCTTTACCCTTTCTGTTGTGTTTGCCAGCTGTGAACTAGACTCCAAGAGTAGGAAATAACTAATTTCCAGGCTGTAATTGAGTTGTTGGACCTGCTCTGCCTATGAGTGTATGCCCCTTGTGTACATTTCTAAAGCTGAATATCTACCCAAGGCCTTTGAATCCTCGAGTCAAAGGTCAAGTGTGCCACAGAGATTTATTTCTCTATTACTTGTAAGAAATGAGCAAAGTTCAACCACATGAATAACCACTCTGTATATTTCCAAATCTCTGCAATATGATTTCCTCGAAGCTTTATATAATACATAAAACCAGCAAAATTGATTGAAAAAAAATAAAAAAAATTCAGTCACATTGTTTTATGTGACTAACAATTAACTTGTATACTAACAAATACTTGGACTTACATTTGGACTAATGACTTTGTTCTTCGACTAATTGAACAAATTAAATAATTGTTTTGTCATCATGACCATCATGACATATGTTGTTGTTGTTCAGTCATTTCAGTTGTGTCCAACTCTTCATGACCCCATTTGGGCTTTTCTTGGCAAAGATACTGGAGTGGTTTGCCATTTCCTTCTCCAGCTCGTTTTACATGTGAAGAATTGAGGTAAACAGGGTAAAAGTACCTTGCCCAAGGTGATACAACTAGTAAGTATCCAAGGTCAGATTTGAACTCAGATCTTCCTGACTCCTGGCCCAGTGCTCTGCACCCCTTAGCTGACCCATCATGACATACAGCAACAGATGTATTTCCACACCATGCTCGCTATGAGAAATTATGTGATATTAAGTTAAGGCTCATTGATCCGTTTACTTCTGTGCCATAGGGAAAAATATTGAAAATCTTTTTTTTCCCCTCTGAAAATGTGGGTATTCCTGTCTCTTGTAAACTACTAACCAAATGGCTGAAACCATAGAGTTAAAAATCTCCCTCTGAGTCCTTTTAACACCTTGACTTTTAACTTGAAGTCTTTTACTGATGCGGTTCATGTGTTTAAAATGCAGCCTTTGGGATGAGTGGGCAATGGAACATCCCCTTGTGTGATTGTTACTGTAAGAAACCATTCATGATTTGCCACTACACAAGAAAAAAAGCTGATAAAAAACACAATACATTGGAAAAGGCAAATTGCTTGTCTGGACATTTAATTAAAAAGGAAATAGCCCTCCCCATATAAAGGTTGGCAGTCCCTATCACAATCTTCTTTTCACTCCTCCTCTTCCCTCCCCTCCCCAAGTACAAAAAGGACTTGCTTGTGAAATCCACACTGATGCATATTAATAGGAAAAAGCAGCCAATCAAAAAGCTCTAGAAGCTCTTGGCCCCAAAGATGTAGAGACAAGGGTAATGTGTAAGGTTACCTCAGCCCCTCTCATCCACTTTCTTACTACTCTGAGGACGCCCCTCTGTTGCAGTAGGAGCTATTAGTTTTACATTTCTAATCCTGTTTCTGAACTGATTAAACTCTAAGAAAATACATAATGAAGGCAGATGACTTTAGCTCCCAATCACATATGCCCATGCATTTTGCATGCTTCTGTTACTTACTTTCAGTGTTCCTTGGCAATTGCATAGCCTGAATGAAAACCTTGGCTGAAGGTTATCCATTGACACCCAGTGTTATACTAGAATGTCAGACCTTCCTGAATAAACGGTTGACATGAGATCCTGTCTCTAAGTGCATCCTCAGAAAACCACCACTGCCCTTTGCTGAGGAAAGTTAACATCATAAAGTGAGGCCTGCCTCTGATCGAATGGGAATGACATTGCAGATTAAGGGCTCTTTAAATTATGCATTTAGTTCAGACTCCTGGGGAGAGAGAATGTGAGACAAAGCAATGGCAGCAGACTTAATCTGTGTGGAGTTGTGAAAGCCAAAAGATGTTTTCAGGAAAACTTTGCAGACATAAAAAGGGCTGTAGCAATAAATGTATGGGAACTTATATTGTTGTTATATGCATTATCCAAGATTTGGAGGAAAAAGGTGAGAAGGAAAATGAACTTAAAAAAAAAAAGACACATGTTTCTAAGGTTGCTTTTTTTTACATCTGTTTAACAGCTGTATAGAAAGGAAGAATTGGGAACTTTATTTCTCTCGGCATTTAGCTCTATAAGAGCTTTCCTTTTATAGGTTTTCTAACTTACCAGACAATACAGACCCATTCAGTATGTGATTACTTGGCTATCAACCTTTGTCTAAATTATCCATCCATGTGTCACTCAGCATTTGATTCACCAGTTTACTAGGTAGAAGTATGAAGGGTTCTTTTATCACTAAAAAAATACTTATTAAGCTATCAGTGTTTTCCCAATTGATTGTTTATTCCCTTTAAAATTTTAACATATTTTGGTAACTCACATTTCCATAACACATGTGGATTTTCAAATTACTTTCAGGTGCAACCAAGTGAGTTTAGCATTGTAAATGCCATTTTCCTCATTGTACAGATAAAGCAACTGAGTCTTAAAGAGGTGTTAAGAGTTGGAATTGAAATCAAGATCTTTCCTAGCTCTTAGTCCAACACTCTTGTCACTAAAAATAACTAGCATTTATATGGTGCGTTAGTTTCGCAAAACATTTTACAAATATTATCTAATTTGATCCTTACAACAATCTCATTAACTAAGTGTTGTAAAATTAATACTTCCATTTTATAGATGAGGATATTGAGATAGCACCTAGCTAGTAAATGTCTGAGACTGGTATATACTTAAGTCTACCTAACTCCAGATCAAGCACTCTATCCTTTGTGCCTCCTAACTACCAAATTAGATACATTTTTTCATTATGTTTCTCCATTCTTATTCATGCTCAAGTGATATTTAGGAAACTCTTTCCTCTTCTAGAGAACAAACTTTCCATCTCACTAACTATTATCTTCGGTATTTTTTGTCTTAAGCATTAATCTTAGTTCATATCTCTATACTTTATTTTCTTAAGATCTAAATCATTCAATGAGAAATGTGATCTGGACAATATTTTTCTTTTATTAATCAAAGAACATCAGAGTGATAAGAGACATCAGTGAACATATAATCCTACCCCCTCATTGAATCAATGAATCAATCAATTAAGTAAGCATTTATTAAATACCTGCTGAGATCCAAAAAGATTATGAATTCTAAGGTCATATAGCAAAATTTCAAATGATAAACTTTAATATCTTTTGATTATTTTGTTTTGGTTATTCTGAAAAAAACTTCCATTCTTAGGAATTAATAAGATACTGCTAAGAAAAATGCTAAGTTGTTTATTTTAGGTATACATGTGTAATGAATATTCCCTTCCCCAATTATGTGGGCATTACTAAAAGAGGCATCTTGGTATAATGAAATGAGCCCAATATTTTGAGTCAGAAGAGACCTACCTTCAAGACTCATCTCTGATCCTTACTGGTTGTATGACCATAAACAAGTGATAATCTCTCATATTCACATTTTCCTGAGGTAGCCTGTACCGAGAGAGAGAGAGAGAGAGAGAGAGAGAGAGAGAGAGAGAGAGAGAGATACAGAGAGAGAGAGAGAGACAGAAACAGACAAAGACAGAGACAGACAGACACAGAGACAGAGAGATCCAGAGAGACAAGAGCAGACAGACAGAGAGACAGAGAGAAACAGACACAGAGAGAGACAGAGACAGAGATAGACAGAAGAAATTCAAAGCCTCACCAAGGAAAATTATGAGAAAAGACAGAGATAATTAACATCACTCAGACCTAAAGAGATATACAAAGGTCCACCATTCAAACAGCCACAAAGGGGAAGAAGGCTCAGTGTATTAAGGGAAAAAAATCTTTATCTCTTCACTGGGACCCCAAGTCCATAGGTAAATTGGGACCCACCAGAGGGGAGAATTCCTTTATGTGTCCCAGAAAATGAAGGATAATTGTCCTTAACATAGAGGTTCTTGGGTCTGAACCTGTTCTGTACTTGTAGGATTAAGTAAAACCTCTTATAGCTATATGTTTTTTGCTTGCAGAAGAGCTGAATGTATTTAAAGAGATAAATCAATGTTTTCATCATGGCAAACCCTGATTTGGGGTAAGGGTAGGGTGGTGCAGAGAGATGAATCATAAAGATTATTATTGAAAGAGGATACTAAGGTGAAAATGGTTTGTAATGTCAAGAGACAAGGCCCAATGGAACACATGAAGCACCTTACATTATTGTGGTGAGAATGAACTGATGAGCATAAAATATTTTGCAAACCTTCAAGTGCCATATAAATGGCAGCTATTATCATTACTACTACAAGTGTGATCCTAGGCAAGTTGATTAGACTCAGTGTCCTCATTCTAAAATGAAGGGTTTTTATTGATCCCCAAATCTTATGACCATGGTCACATCACTACATCTTTCTCAACCTCAGTTTTCTTATCAGTATTAAGGAAGAATAATATAATACTATTTACACTATTTTCCCAAAGAGCTCTGGAATTTGGCCATATTATTCCCAGAAGTTTTCATTTTGAGATCTCTTTCAAGAGGTAATTGGTGAATTCTTTCCATTTCTATTTTACCCTCTCCTTCTAAAATATCAGGACAGTTTTTCTTGATAATTTCTTGAAAGACGATGTCTAGGGTATTTTTTAATCATGGCTTTCAGGTAGTCCAGTAATTTTCAAATTATTTCTCCTCCATCTATTTTCCATGTCAATTATTTTTCCAATAAGATATTTCACATTGTCTTCTATTTGTTCATTCTTCTGGTTTTGTTTTATTGTTTCTTGATTTCTCATGAAGTCATTAACTTCCATTTGCTCGATTCTAATTTTTAAGGAATTATTTTCTTCAGTGAGCTTTTGTACCTCCTTTTCCATTTGGCCAATTCTACTTTTTAGAACAATATTTGTCTTAGCAAATAGGAGTTGTGTTTAAGGTTAACTGAGTTCTATCACTATTCACTCAAGGTTGTGGGATTTTCATGAATTAGTTGGCCTGAGTTGGGTGGTTCGGAGGAAAACATATAGGCCAGCTAATACCAGTTATATATCTTTAAAAGGACTGACTGCAATGAGATCTCCTACTGACGGCTCTTGGGGAGCAAGTGGTAATGGGAAGTAGTTTGGACTTAGGGGAGAAGTAGCTAAGTGGTATGAGCCAGGTCATGGAGTCAGGGAAACCTGAGTTCATATCTGTCCCCTGATACTTACTGTGTAACCTTGAGCAAGTCACTTAAATCTTTATTTGCCTCAGTTTTCTCAACTGTAAAATGGGGATAATAATAGCACCTACCTCCCAGGATTGTTGTGAGGATCAATGGCATGCCAATTACACTCCAACAACACACTAACAATATGCCAACACTTAACCGGGGAAGCTGGCAACATGGCAATTACATGCCAACAACACACCAACACTCTGCTATGAAAGCTGGCAACACACCAACAATAAACTAACACTTTACTGTGAAAGTAAGCAACACACTAATTAAACGCCACAAAACACCATTCACATCAACACACTATTGGCATGCTAACACTTTAACATGAAAGCCAACAGCATTACAACAACATGCTAACACTTTAATGTGAAAGCCAACAAAATGCCAATTACATGCTAACAACACACTAACACTTTACTGTGAAAGTAACATCATGCTAATTAAATGCCAAAACACACCAACAACACACTAACAACATGCTAGTGCTTTAACATGACATGCAACATATTAATTACATGCCAATGTCGTGCCATCTGTGAAAGTAGATTTGCATGCTAATCACATGTAAATACTTTACCATGAAAGCCAGCAATACACCAATTACATACCAACACCACACTAACATTTTATCATAAAAGCAACCAACATACTAATTACATCCCATAACATGACAATCACACACCACCAACATGCTAGCACTTTACCATAAAAACAGACAACAGTTAATTATACATTAGTCACATGCCAACAATACACCAATACTTTGCCATGAAAGTAGGCAATACACCAACAGTCCAGCTATATGCAATTAACATACCAAACACATGACAATAACATATCAATTACATGCCACCAACACGTTACTGTCAACAACACACTAACACTTTAATATGAAAATAGGCAACATGACAATTACATGCCAACAATTATATACCAACAACACACTAACTCTATTCTATTCTAACCCTCTCATTCCACCAAAAATATAGTTATTGCTGAAAGTGACTGACTCTTTAAAACTACTAGAAGGGAGAAGGTGTTTACTTGTAAATTATATGCATGCACTACTGCACTAATAATTATGTGCATTTTAAACACACAAATTTAGAAATTAAAAAGGACACCCACCTTGCAGTGTTGTTGTGAGGATCAAAAGAGATAATATATGTAAAGTACTTTTACAGGTTTGAAAGTGCGTATGAATTCTAGCTGTTTAATTTATTATTATTATTATTATTATTATTATTATTATTATTATTATTATTATTATTAT
>NW_020948983.1:38337927-38346960 GCF_900497805.2 Vombatus ursinus | reverse complement strand
ATTATTATTATTATTATTATTATTATTATTATTATTATTATTATTATACAGCTATCTTATACTCCTCCACAACCTTTCTCGACTTCAGACTGAACACCCCTAGTTTCTTCATCTAATTTGAGCCTTTGCCCCGAAGTTCCTCCCAATGCTGTTTATTGCCCTGTGGTTGTTTTCCTAGTCATCAGTGTACTTGCTAAAATGTGATAACTAATTCTGAACACAATTTACCTATTGTGGTGTGATAGGAGCAAAGGATGGAGTACATCAGATCTGGTCTGATCAGAGCAGAAGACAGAAGAACTATCATCCTCCGAGTCTTGGATACTATGTTTTGTTTTGTTTTGTTTTGTTTTGTTTTTAAATGTAGTCTGAGATTGATTTAGTGTCCATGGCTGTCCTATTACACTATTGGCTCATAATGAACTACTATAATCTCAAGATCCTCTTTCGAAGGAAATGCTGTCTAGTTACACTCTCATATGTTGTACTTATAGAGCTTTTGAATGAAAGTGTAAGATTGTGCATTTAATTCAATTCAGCAAATATACAATAAGCATTTACCAGGGCCCAAGTGCTTTGCTAAGCATTAGTGATACACTAGGGGGAAAAAAAAGAGTTCTTGTCCTCATGGAGCTTATTTTCCGCTATAAAGATATAACTCATGTGCAGATAAGTAATGACAGTCATTTTAGGACAGAAATTTCAGCTAGGCAAATCAGAAAGGCAGGACATAAGAAGCAATATCTGAGTTGAAACTTATAGGAAACCAGGGACTGTACTGGATGAAGACAAAAATAGTACATTCTAGAAACAAGGAAGAATCTATCCTAAGGCACAGAGCTGAGACATGGAAGGTGGAATTTAAGGAACAGCTAGTAAGTAGGCTTTTGGCAAGATGTAGAGTGCATGAAATGAATTGTACAATAGTAAAACCAGCATACCATGTTTCATTCATTTCCTTTTTTATCTGCTACAATAAATGAGAAGACTGGGGTGACATATATGTAAAGAGTTGCAATTTGCTACCTTGGTATTATTACATATCTACTTATCTTTTTATTAAATTTCATCTTACTAGACTCAGTCTTGCCTATCTAAAACTTATTGTATCCTATTCTATCATCTGACGTGTTAGCTATCCATCTCATCTTTGCGCCATCAGGAAATCTGATAAGCATGACATCTATGCTTATGTGCAAGTCATTGATAAAACTTGGAAATAGCCCAAGGTTATTTACATAAACACAAATTCCTCCCCTAGTCCCTACTCCTTTCACTAGAGGCCCCTTTCAAAGTTGATATTGAACCATCATTGACTACTTCTTAGGTCTAGACATTCAGTAAGTCCTGAATTCACCTTATTAACTACTGTCTTGCCCATATCGTTCCATCTTTTCCACTAGAATAGCGTTAGAGACTTTGCCAAATGCTATGCTAAAATCACATAAACTGCACATAAACATTTCCTTCAGGAACCTGCAAAAAATGAAATGTAATTTGTCTAGAATGACCTACTCTTTTTTTTTTGTAAAGGAAGAAAATAAAACTATTTATTGACCACTGTTCACCAGTATTTACAATAAAGTAAACAATATACATTTGTATAATATTTCAATAGCTACAAAGTTGTTTTTTTTTCTTTTCCTGATTCCCATGAAGCCAAGAGACCCAAATATTCAAAAGGCTGGTCCTATATGTTGAAGTAATGGGTTGGGATAAAGGAAAAAAAAACTTGCATGTCAAGAGTATGGAAGACTACATAACATGGGAACATTCGCTTCCCCATTTATGCCCATGGTTAGGAAAACACAACCCACCCCCCAACTCTTACCAAATCCCTGTCCTTTAGGCAGAATATTTAAGTTCCAACAGGTGGGGATGTTACTAAAGATTAAGAGAGGACCCTTCGGTTAGTAAAATAAGATGACACAACCCTACTTTCTGAGATAGGAAGTCTAAGTTTTTCTCTTTGAAAATCAAGGCCAAAATGTTTCTATTTTAACATTTTAGATAAATGTTCAGACAAGTTCTGTCAGTATTTACTCATGCACATTTCTACACTAGGATTGGGCAACATCAATGATCAAGATGTCAGACATGTGGAGAGGCTGCAAACATGTGTGACCACTCTTCTGCAAATCCTGGCAGATTTATCCAACAGACCTGACCAATGAGCCTTTGGGGAGAAGATCCCTTTTGGATAAATGTGGAGTTTTCATCTCCTGTGTGTATTTGGTTCCACCTTTGCATTCACAGGGAAGATGCCCACCACCACCTTAAATGGGCCTAGACACTGAGACACCCAGACACTAAGCACTACCTTGAACACTCCAGCAAGATTGCAAAGTGCCTTCAAAATCATTCTCTTCTGTCCAAAAACAGTTAGTGTTTGAAAAAGTGAAGGTAGCACATTTTTCTGTTAGTCAGGAGGAAGAGGCTTTTAGGACCCCGAGAACTGAGCAGTAATGGAAAATGGATGCTGGAAGAAAGCTTCCAATGGATTTACCCCTAGATTTTTTTAATTTACTTTATTAAGCTTTTATTAAGTTGGCATTCAAGTGAATGTCAAAATTCTATATGGACAGAACATTTTCTCAGACAGCTAAACTTAGGCATTACATAGGAGCTAAACATTTCTTAGGATTCAGAATAGTGACTCTAAAAGGTATTTTATCAGTATTTATAAAAAATTTTTTTTTTCTGTACTGTGGAGGAAGTTAATGATTCCATAGTATCAAATGCTGTCTTCTGTGATAAATGTTAAGTAAATGCAGAAAGTTTGTATTTACTTGTTCAGAGGTATCAGCTCTCCACTGCTGTCCATAGCACCAATGATTTGATCTGGATCAAGGCCCCTCACAAAACCCTGAAGCTTGTCAGCAGACTCACATTTTTCCTTTGACTTGCTATCATCTGACTCACTGTTGGATAAAAACTTTCTCTTGACTCCATCTTTTTCTTTACCAGTCTTCTGAGAATTTAGAAATGCGTCAATAACTCTGGACAATCTAAGTTTTCTTTGGGTTTCCATGTGTGGTCGGCATCTGTAAATCATTTCTGTTTAAAAAAGAATACTCCACTATGCTGTTCATCCACTCACCTGTCCAACACCTTCTTCCCCACAAACTCCTCAGGCTTCTTCCACTTCTTCCGCTTCTTTACTCTTGCCATTCTGTTTCTTTCCCTTCTCTTGCAATGTAGTTTTATTAGAGGTCTTTTTTGCATACCGAAAGAGCAATTACTAGAAAAATGCATGACAGTCAAAAGGAAGTTTACATGAGAGAAAAAAATAGTTGAATACAATTTTAAAAATATGGAACACTTCACAAATTTGTGTGTTATGGTTGCACAGGGGCCATGCTGATCCTCTCTGTATCCTTCCAATTATAGTATATGTGCTGTTAAGTGAGCCCTGGAATTACCTACTCCTGATGAACTCATGCTAACTCTTTGTAATCACTACTTCCTTTTCTGGATACTTGTTAACCATTCCTTCAGTAATACATTCTAAAATTTTGCCAGGCATCAAGTTCAAGCTTATTGGCTCATGTTTTATGCACTCCATTCTCTTCCGTTTTTTGAAAATGACATTTTTTTTCCTGAAGCTCTGTGGCATGTTCTTCATGATATTTTGAAAATAATTGACAATGGCTCAGCATTCACACATCAATACTCAAAAGCATAGCTCATCTGGACCAAGGAATTTAAACTCCTCAAAGGTGCTCTCTTACTGACTCCCTTTTTATCTTGTGCATCAATATCCTATTAGCCATTAAGATGGAGAGAGCTGGAGATGGAGAGCTGTAAGATGGAAAGGGTATTCTTAATTGAAGATTTAAGAATCAAATGGTGAGGAAGGATAGGAACAGAAGCAGGTGGTGGGGAAGAGAAGCCACTTGTGGACCTGGACCATTAGACTGGAGAAGTGGGAATCGTGGTATGGTTGGCAGTGGGATAGAAGTTTACTAGGGTAAGGCTATCAGGATCTGGCAGGTATGGAGAGTGTTGCAAAGGACTCTTGGAGAGAGAGGTGAACACAAACAACAATCACATCATTATCATCATAACTAGCTTTTATATAGTATTTTAAGGCTTGCTAAGCATTTTCCATGTTATCTCATTTGATCCTCACAAAAATCCTGTGAGAGAGGTGTTATTATCCCCATTTTACACTTGAGAAAACTGAGGTTGAAAAGTTAAGTGACTTGCCCAAGTTTGCACAGCTAGTAAGCGTCTCAGGCACAATTCAAAATCATATCTACTAGAGTCCAAAATCAATTTTCTACCCACTGTGTGATCTACTGACTCTACGTAATACTCCCTGAAGAACTTTTTCTGTGCTTGACTATGACAGAAGTGGGTCTTAATATACTATAAAATGCGCTGTCTCTCATCTCTCTCATCTCATCTCTCATCTCTCTCTCTCTCTCTCATCTGTCTCTCTGTCTCTCTGTCTCTCTGTCTCTCTGTCTCTCTCTCTCTCACTCTCTCTCTCTCTCTTTCTCTCTCTCTCCTATCTACTACAGGAAGAACAGTATAAGAAGCTTCCTGGTTGATGGTTCTTCCTCTTCACTAATGTATTGTATCTGTTCTAGCCAGTCTATTGCTTGCCTGGATTTTACCCACTGCTCTGTTTTAAACCCCTATTTCTATGTTGTCTCTGGCTGAAGAAGCTAGGTATCCTGAGGGAGAGACAGGAGAAGCATGTGATAATCAAGCCAAACCATTGCTTCCACTACCTTTTCTCAGTTTTCAATGGACATAGACCAGAACGCTTAAACCCCAAAGGACTGGGAATAGCAGGCCCTCAGTGTATTTCCTCCTCCCTCCCCCATGCCATGAAAACTAGCACTAATTTTGCCCTGGTTCACATAGTCATCATTGAGGGGAATAATGCCTGCGAAGGAGGAATCCATTTTCCTTGCAACCACCAACACCAACCACTGATCAGATACTACCAATAGGTGAGCCTAAGAGTTCTGGAAATGCCAGTGCCCCCTAGACCACAAATTCCATTCCTAGCACTGTCTCTACACCAATTATCCTGGGTGTCAATAACTATGTAGTTCCTGGCCTGGTAAATGGTGCTGAAGTCCCCACTTCCTCAGCAATCACAAATACCATATACTCAAAATAGAAAGTTCTCACCATCAAGTCACATCTGAATCACAGATGTAGAAACTGCTTGTAGAGATCTCAGCCTGAAGGCAGTAAGGGGGTCGAACAACTGGTCAAAAGATTACTGGTCTCTTTATTAGCACTGAGGCAGTGCTGTTGCTTTGCCCATAGTTGGATCTGGGTCATAGTCCTGGGTGGCAGTCCCAAGGCAAGGAGAAGCACTAGCACACCAGAGTTTGTGGCCTGAGTGCAACAGGGACCCTAGTCACAGTTCCAGGGCAGAAAGAGTGCTTGTGATCATTCTCAGAACATAGCAGAGGCCAAGAGAATAGTAAACACCTTTCCTTAGATCATACCACTTTGGAAGAACTGAAAACTTACAGGTCCCTAGAAGTATCTCTGAAAACAGTTGCACAAAACCCTTGAAGCTTGGGACAGTACACCCTCCACCCTGGAAGCAGAGGCTTACTTTAACAAAGAGTTAAAAATCAGGTAATATGCTAGAAAGATGAGCAAACAACAGAAAAAAAAAAATTCTGACCATAGGAAGTTACTGTGGTGACAAGGAAGATCAAACACACTCAGAAGAAGATAATGAAGCCAAAGCTCCTACGTCCAAAACCTCCAAGAAAAATATGAATTGGGAACAGGTAGGTGGCACAGTGGATAGAGCTCTGGCCCTGGAGTCAGGAGGACCTGAGTTCAAATCCGACCTCAGACACTTTACTTACCAGCTGTGTGACTCTGGGCAAATCATTTAACCCTGATTGCCTCACCAAAAAGCAAAAAAAGGAAAAGAAAAAGAAAAAGCTCAAAAGAAAAAGAAAAATGGCAGAGCTCAAAAAGGATTTTGAAAAATCAAGTAAGAGAGATAGAGGAAAAAGTGGGAAGAGAAATCAAAGTGATGCAAGAAAATCATGAAAATAGTCAATAGCTTAGTAGAGGAGACGCAAAAATTACTGAAGAAGATAACTTAAAAAAAAACAGACTAAGCCAAATGGTAAAAAAGGTCCAAAAAGCCAATGAGGAGAAGAATGCCTTAAATAGCAAAATTGGTCAAATAGGAAAAGAGGCACAAAACTTTACTGAAGAAAAAAATTCCTTAAAAATTAGAATCAAGAAAGTGGAAGCTAATGACTGCAGGAAATAATAAAACAAAACCAAAAGAATGAACAAATAAAGACAATGTTAAACATCTCATTGGAAAAACAACTGACTTGGAAAATAGATCCAGGGGAGACAAAATTAAAAAATTATTGGACTACCTAAAAGCCATGATTAAAAAAAAAAAGAGCCTAGATACCATCTCTCAAGAAATTATCAAGGAAAACTAGAACCAGAGGAAAGAATTCACTAATCACCTCCTGAAATTAAATTAAAACTTCCAGGAATATTATAGCCAAATTCCAGAGTACCCAGGGCAATGAGAAAATGTTGCAAGCAGCCAGAAAGAAACAATTCAAATATCATGGAGCCACAGTCAAGATAACATAAGATCTAGCATCTTCTACATTAGAAGATCAAAGGACTTAGAATATGATATTCCAGAGGGCAAAGGAGCTAGGATTACAAGCAAGAATCACCTATACAGCAAAACTGAGTATAATCCTTCAGGGGAAAAAATGGACATTCAATGAAATGGAGGACTTTCAAGCATTCTTGATTGAAAGCCAGAGCTGAAGAGAAAATTTAACTCTCAAATACAAAACTCAAGAGAAACATAAAAAGGTAAACAGAAATCATAAGGGACTTAATAAGGTTAAACTGTTTACATTCCTACATGGGAAGAAGATACTTGTAACTCATAAGAAATTTCCCATTATTAGGGTAGTCAGAAGGAGTATACATAGACAGAGGACACAAGTGTGAGTTGAATATTAAAGGATGATATCTAAAAATAAAACTAAAGGGGTGAGAGAGGAATGTATTAGGAGAAAAGATATAGGAGAGATAGAATGGGGTGAATTATCTCACATAAAAGAGGCAAGAGACAGCTTTTACCGAAGAGGGAGAAGAGGGGTGATATGAGGGGCAGTGAATGAACATTACTGTCATCAGAATTGGCTCAAAGAGGGGATAATATACACACTCAATTGCGTATAAAAATCTATCTTACCCTACAGGAAAGTAGAAGGAAAAGGGGATAAGATAAGGTGGGGGGTGATAGAAGAAAGGGAAGATTGGGAGAGGGGGTAGTCAGAAGCAAAACACTTTTGAGAAGGAGCAGGGTGAAAGGAGAGAGAGAGAATAGAATAAACAGGGGGGGAGAATAGGATGGAGAGAAATACAGTAAACAATTGTAACTATGAAAAAAATGAAACAAATTTCTCTGACAAAAGCCTCATTTCTCAAACATATAGAGAATTGAGTCAAATTTATAAAAATAAAGCCATTTCCCAGTTGATAAATGATCAAAAGCTAGGAATAGTTTTCAGATGAAGTAATCAAAACTATCTATAGCCATATGAAAAAAATGCTCTACCTCACTATTGATTGAGAAATGCACATTCAAACAACTCTGAGGTATTCCCTCATACCTATTAAATTGGCTGATAGGACAGAAAAGGAAAATGACAAATGTTGGATGGGATGTGGGGGAAATGAAACATTAATGCATTGTTGGTGGAGTTGTGAACTGATTCAACCATTCTGTAGAGCAATTTGGAACTATTCCCAAAGGTCTATAAAATCATGCATACCCTTTGACCTAGAAATACCACTACTATATCTGTATTCCAAAAGAGACAAAAAAAAGCAAAAAGGAGAAGGACCTATATTTTAAAAAAATAATATTTATAGCAGCTCTTTTCTCATGGCAAAAAAAACATGGAAATTGAGGGGATATCCATCAATTGGGAAATGGCTGAACAAATTTTGTGCTGTGTCATTGTGATAAAATTCTTTTGTACTATAAGAAATGATGTGCAGGCTGCTCTCAGAAAAACTTGAAAAGTTTTACATGAGCTAAGGCAAAGTGAAATGTATTATGCACAAATTAATAGCAATATTGTAAGGTTATTAGCTATGAATGACTTAGCACTTCTCAGCAATACAATGATCCAAGACAACTCTGAAAGACTTATGATGAAAAATGCTGTCCATCCCCAGAGAAAGAACTTATGGTGTCTGAATACAGACTGAAGCATTCTTTATTTTTCTTGAGGGTTTTTTGGGAGTATATGCTTTCTTTCACAACATGACTAATATGGAAATGTTTTGCATGACTACACATGTATAACCTATATCAAATTGTTTGCCTTCTTAAAGTGGTGGGGGTGGGGAGGGGGGAAGGGAGAGAATTTAGAACTCAAAATTTTAAAAACAAATGTTGAAAATTGTTTTTACATGTAACTGGGGAAAAATCAAATACTAAAAAAAGTGTGTGACTCACTTGAGAGCAGGCCTTTTTTGCTTTGTTATTGCATATCAAGAACTAGAAAAATGTTTTGCACGTCTTCATTGTTCAGTCGTTTTCTATCATTTCTGACTCTTTGTGACCCCATTTGGGGTTTTCTTGTCAAAGATACTAGAGTCATTTGTCATTTCCTTCTCCAACCCATTTTACAGATGAGGAAACTGAGGCAAACAGGGTTAAGTAACTTGCTCAGGTTCACACAGCTAGTCAGTGTCTATTAATTGCCTACTCTGTGCAAAATAGGACAGCTAAGTGATGCAGTGGATAGAGTGCCAGCCCTGGAGTGAGGAAGACTCATCTTTCTAAGTTCAAATCCATCCTCAGACACTTACTTACTAGCTCTATGACGCTAGACAAGTCACTTAACTCTGTTTGCCTTTGTTTCCTCATCTGTAAAATGAGCTGGAGAAGGAAATGGCAAACCACTCCTGCATTTTTGTCAAGAAAACCTCAAATGGGATCATGAAGAGTCAGACAGGACTGAAACAACAGAACAATAA
>NW_020948983.1:38307927-38335427 GCF_900497805.2 Vombatus ursinus | reverse complement strand
CTGTTCACATACCTTAAGGTCTTGTCCTGGGCCCTCTTTCTCTTTGTTCCTACATTCTCTCACTTGGTGATGGCATCAACTCCCATTTGTTCAATTATAATCTGCAGTCAGGTGACTCTTAGATCTATATAATTCAGTCGTGCCATTTCATCTGAGTGCCAGAGTTGAAACCTTGGTGTCATATGTGACTCATTACTCTCATTCACCCCAACATATTCGATTAGATGCCAAATTATGTCAATTCTACCACCACATTATCAGTTGCATATATTCCCTTCTCTCTACTCATACAGCCAACACCCTATTTTAGGCCCTCATCACCTCTTGCCTCTACTATTGTCCCTGTTTCCTAACTGGTTTTCTTTCCTCAGTCCTTTCCTCAACTCATCTTTTACAGGAACACCAATGGGATTTTCCTAAAGCCTGGGTCTGACCATATTACTTCCTTTGCTCAACAAACCTCAACCATTCCCTATTAGCTTTAGAATCAAATATATACTCCTGTGTTTGTTATTTAAAGCACTCAACACCCTGGCCACATCCTAGCTTTCCAGATTTATTATTTTATTACATTTCTATCTTCCAGATACTCTAGAGTTTAGCCACATTGGCATTCTTGCTATTCCTCATTAACCACACACCATCTCTAATTCCCATGCCTTTGCCCTGGCTATCCCTCATGCCTAGAATGTGCTCCCTTCTTACCTCTGACTCTTAGAGTCCGTTTTCCTTCAACATTCAGCTCAAACACCATTTTCTACATGAGGACTGTCCCACTATCCCTCTCTCACTCCTATGCTTTCCCACCCAGGGATAACTTCTATCTTTTTTTATGTACCTATTTATATACTTGTTATCTCCCCCACCTACAATAGAATGTAAGCTCCTTTAAGGCAGAAGCTATTTCAATTCCAAATTTGTGTCATTACTACCTAGTTCAATACATGGAACATAGTAGATACTCAATAAATGCTTGTTGGTTGATTGATTTCCCTTCACACTGAGGACTTTGATTCTTGTGGACATATGGGAAGAGCAGTGGAATGACTGCATTAGTCTAGGGAAGGTGCAATGGTACAAATTTTAAACACCTCACACTACTATATAAATAGGAGTTATTACTAACTCTTTGTATCGTTGTATGAGTTCTGGTACATTGGGGACCAAATCTACCCAAGGTTATTCATTGCAAATAGGAACTAGCAGTCCTTCTATAAATTGATCCACCAAGGTTAGTTTATTAAAAAAAATACTTTATTCCAGATCCTTCCTCTAGAGGATCATCAAAAGTCTCATAGAACTCATGAAGAGATCCCTTTAGTATTGCTCAGTAAGGGGATATCCCCTGAGAAGTAAGGCATGGCCAAATGAGGCATCTGCCCACTCAGAAATAATATAACAAAAGTCACATTTGCCCAGCCTTCTTAGAGTTTCTGTGAATGTAGTGCCAAGAGTTTAGTTTATACTAGAACCTCACTTGTTTTATCTTTGTGGTTGGAGAAGGAGGGAGGTGAGAGTGAGGCCATAGACTGGCCTGCTCTTAATACCATTTATTCTCTTTCTGCATAGCCATGAACCTGTCCTGGAAGGTGGCACTTCTCTCTGTAATTAGGCTCAACTGTTGTCAGGTAATGGATCCCTGAGCTTTTAATTCTATTGCTTTCAATTAAGACATTTACATGGCAAACAATTTTTCTACTGATGCTGAGCTTACGAGGGATGTTGAGTGAAGCAAGGATGTCATGTCTCAACTGGACTAGGGAGGTTGGGCCCAAAGTAGAAAAGCCTGGCATATACAGGAGATTAGCAGACACCTGTTTCTGTTGGGTTCTAATCTTTAGGATTATTAAAACAGTGGAATTAATCTGAGAGGGACAAACAGGTGTGATGGAGTACAAAGTCAAATGAGAGTAGGGGAGTCAATAAGGCAAACAAGTAAACATAGGCAAAATCCACAAAGCAGAGATGCAACACACACACAAGTTTAAGCTAAAAGGCATGTTCAGAAACAAATTTTCTTTTTTTTCTTTCTTTCTTTTCTTTTTTTTGGTGAGGTAATTGGGGCTAAGTGACTTGCCCAGGGTCACACAACTAGTAAGTGTCAAGTGTCTGGTCTGAGACTGGATTTGAACTCAGGTCTTCTTGACTCCAAGGCCAGAGCTCTATCCACTGGGCCACCTAGCTGCCCCCCCGAAACAAATTTGAGGCAGTGTTATGAGGCAAGCAGCAATATGGCTGTACTGCGTCTCTCCCACCAATATACACATGCCAACTCAGAATAAGGCAATGGAAGTTTCTCTAGAAAAGAGAGGAAGAGGGAGTCCAAGGAGGGTAGATAGAGTATGAACTACACTAGACAACTTCTGAGCAGAGCTATAAGTTGGTGAGAGTGATGGGACCTTTTCCTCAGGCACACCTAAATTTGAGACAGCCCTTATAGTCTTCTGTCAGATAGAAATAAATGACCTTAACACTCAGTTAGAAGGAATAATAAGTGAAAATTGGAAACTACCAGATGGATGGTGACTACTTCTCTCTGTATTTAGCTTCTACTGATGGTGGCTCCCATGGAAAGATCCTCTCTAGCCTACTTATTTCCAAGGGTTGCTTCCATCACTAGCTACCTCCCACTCATGACTGAATTGGTTGTTCATTTTTTTTTGAAGCCTGCAATGGGTGTTAAAATTGCTAGTGTTGGCTCTGCATCTGAGAATACTTCTAACACAATGATTCTGTAATATTTCGAGACCCATGATCTCTAATTTCAATGAGTCTAGGAGAAAAATTCCCCCAAATTATGAAGCCAGGAAAGGAGGGAAAAAAAAAACCAAAACAGCAACATCCACAACTTCAAGGAGAGTTTTTCAACTCATAAGAAAAACCGTTGGCATTTTATTTTCTCTCATGCCGACAGGAAAATTACTCCTTCAAGGAAGAGGAACGGCACTTGCAGTATCCCCTTAATCAGTATTTGCAGCATGTCATCAACCTTATCATAGTGATGGTAATAGCTGTTTGACAACTAGGGATAGAAGTGATATTCTTTGGAGAATGAGGCCACAATCTGGTTTTAAAAATCGTCTGATGTAAGGTATGTTTTAATTTAATTTAAGTCCTGGAAAACAGCTTGCCCAAAAATGACTTTTGCAAGTCACGTGCAGTATTTCAATCTGTCATCTTGTATTGACCTTCATAGTCCTGAAATATATTGCATTGAACTTGTGAAGCTTGCAAGAGTGATATTAAAGTTGGTAATATTTAAAGAAAAATCTTATTTTATGATCCACTCTGTGTACTTGCCTACCCAGAATTCATGGAGACAATAACATTAGGGAGCATTCTTAGATGTCTAGTGAGTGGCTTACTAATTTGAATATATCAAGGTTAATTCAGGATAGCCCAGCAAAGTCAGAAAGCTTTACCACTATAAGATACAAACATTACCTTAATGTATAATACCTTTAAAACTGGAATGCTGAGTAATAGGTTTTATTTTAAAGTCTCTTGAAATCTTATTCATGTTACTATACCAGTCTGATTAGATTTTTATACGTAGAGGTGGAGTTTGGAACAAGTTTTTGTTAATTAATCTTACATAGTAAATTATGAATCTTTTTTTCTACTCTTCTTTCTTTTCTCCTAGTTTCATTTATACCTTTCAAACATCCCACAATAGAAAAGGAATATGTTAAATCATCTAACAGATGTAATCCTAAATACTGCATCACTTATTTCTGCCCATTTTACTTTCAAATTCATCTTCTCCTGGTTTTAGGAATGATTAATTGCTGAAAAAATAATAAAATGTTACTTCCAATGAAATAAAATTAAAATAATGCATGTAATTCTGCTCACTACACAGGAGCATTGGGAATTCTAAGGTAAGAAATATTTTTATAAAGGTAGAAAGTAATCTTAAAAAATATTACTTTAATAGTCTTGTCAAAAATGCAAAAAAAATGAACAAAGTGTTTTATAATTGCAAATGAAATGCTCAAAGTGTTCTTGTGAGAAAGAGAGTTTTCTTGTGAAAAAGAGAATTGTTTCTCTTTTCCTCACAACTCCCATTTTCAAGACCAGTCAACTGAGGAATAAGGATTGAGAGTAAAAAATTCACTTGCAGTGAAAATAACAAAGCAAGCAAGGGAAAGGAACCTAAATCCAGCCAGAGGTTCTGAATTTTTTGTTCCAAACACAATTTCTGTTTTATTCATAGATAATTAGAAATCAGTTAGATAATAGGGAAGGTCTTTCAAAGCACAGTTTTTATTCTGAATTCTACCGTAATTTCCTGGCTGAAATATACAGAAACAACTTTGTGTATTTCAAAGGGAAAATTCTAATACTTCAATGCTTTCTGGAGATATTTTATTTATTTTAATGCATAAAACACAATTCCTTTTAGTTATCTAGGATTAAATGTCACATTACTCCATAAGACCATTTAAAATGAAAGAATACATTTGAAAAAGAGAAGTATACATGAAACACTACTCAGCTGAGCAGTTGCCAAACTACCAAGCAAAGCCAAAATGTTATTAGAATGTTTAATATCATCTTTAAAAATTGCCCTCAATTTGGTACAATTTATGGGAACCAAAATTGGGAGGGAATATAGAATATATGGAAGAATATATATATATATATGTATATACACATATACATATACATATACACACACACATTGTGTGTGTGTATATATATATATATATAATACACACACATATACCTACATGTATATATTTGAGAGATGTATGATTTCATCAAATGGAGAACTCTCTGTGTGGGAACTATCTTTACCAACGCAGATTTCATCCTAGCTAAGACTTAGCAGATATATATTAGAGGATTGGTAAAAGTACGTAGAAGTTAAATGACATGCCCAGAATCACTTAGATTTAGTATCAGAGATAACATTTGAATCTGAATCCAAGTCAGAATACTAACTACTAGGTAACTGGGCTTCTGTTACATAAGAGTGTATGTATAGTGACACATATATTCACTGTATTCACAATACAGACATCATGAATGTACTAGATTCGTAATGTAATGATAACAAAGGTCCAGATAGTCACAGATGTTTTATGTTCCGAAAGTGTGTATGTGACTCAGTTGTTTGTAAATGGTAATGTATCTTTACAAATAATTGCAGTAATAACTGTAAACATGTTCACAGTTAACTTCAAACATACACACGCACACACACACACATACACACACATACATATAAACACTTCTAATTGTTTTGTGCAATAGCACTTGATTTTGGTGCCTGGGTCATTTAGAGATATATATAGTCACATATCTCTTCTTTGGTGCCACCAAAAAAAGTAGTCATCAATGTCCTTAACTTGAAAGAGTGATGATGGACAAAATTTTAGTGTTTCTTACAGTGATCAAGAAAAAAGCTAATTCTTGTATGTTACAAATAGCAATAATTGTTGCAGGGTTCAACATTTTTCAAGTAGCATAATCTTTGCTCCAAAGATATAGAAATGTGTCTAAAGTTTTCAAAGAGAATCTGTCTTTCTGAATATGTGGGGAATTATTTATTTTGTCATCAGCATCATCATCAATACATTTGAATAGCCACATTATACATAGCATAGTATTTGATGGTCTTGGGGAGTTACTGTAAATTGAAACTCATTTTAATAAATATCAGGCCAGCAAAAATCTATCTAAGATTAAATTTCAAGAGATTTGATTAGTTTCAGGGGAAAACTTGCTTGGAATTATTAAAAAAAAATATAGAGAATATAAAAATGAAGTTTTATTATTTTCAAATGAAGTAACTTGAACAAGATTTTCATACTGTTAGGATACCAAAATGGAATTTATTATAGCAAATATTGTTTAATCATTTAATACAGATTGTTTGCAAGCAAGTATGTGTTAAAAGGGTTTGAAAAGAGTACATTTTCTAAAATAAACTTAATTTCCCATAGATAGTGCTAAAGCACCCATTCAAATTCTCATGAAGTCTCAAATAATATTTTACCAGATAATGAAAATATCCTAAGCCCCAGCTAACCAAGTACTAATTCTATGCAATATATTATAAAATTAAGTCAGAAGAATTGGAGCAGCCCTCTTAAGTTTGTTGTAATGGCATAGAAACAGCATCCTCAAAGCCTGAAAAACATTAATTTTCATAATTACTCAAAATTCATGCCTATCTTCTTTGGTCCCTGTTCCCCATGTCCCTTCGAAGCCATACAGTTAGGATACCTGAGTTTTTTAAATTCTGTGACATAACTTTAGCTCAGTTCTAGGGAGATGATTCATTCAGCTTGTTTCCTTTTAATCAAACCTATCTGGCCCAATGACTTTTCTAGCAGAACTCTGAATATGTCTAGTCAAGCCTTGAGACGGTCTTGCAGCAATGTAAATATCAGTAAATAAGAGTTTCATAGCCAGTTCTGTTTTGAATAATGTACTGTAACTTCCCCATTTCAGCTTCAGTTTTCCTTCTGTTCAGCTAGCTCTGGTCCTTCCTTAAGATGTTGGTATGGTGTCATTGTGAATGTGCTTGGAGCAGAGTTATATGGCATCATTTGGAGAAACATTGCGTTAATAACCAGAGTTCAAGGGCAAAGGATATAAACGGAGCAAATTACAAGTCTGAACAGATATATAGCTTTTGCTAAAAGGGACATGGGCTGCTACTTTATTTACTGGGCACTGGTGCACTTGCAAAAGCTGCAGGAAAACACGAAAGCATTTTAAAACCACCATATCAAGGCTTAGGGAAGCAGCACAAATTTCCGGAACAGGAGAGTGAGTGAAAGGAGCAGAGATTCTCAGTTTCTTAACAAGAGAAAATAATATACTGTAAAGTACCCTAAATGTCTGGAATCATTTCACGGATGATAATGCAATTTTATGTGCCACAATGGGGGGACAGCAGGAGCTCAGTGGATCAGTTTATTCATCGGATCATTTCAAACTGCAAATCCACCTAGTATTGCAGAGGTGTCTTGCACTGGTAACAGTGACAGCTTTGTCTTAATTTTCCTAACTCTGTGCTTTAGTTCTAAATCTAGTACCACGAAAGATATTCAAGAGATTTCTGAATACAGTAATTCTATAGAAATGTGATTTTATTTTTTAATTGCTTGACTTCAGAGCCACCTTAAAATTAGGAAAGAGAACAATTTACACATAAACTGTGCCTACTTGGGTCTGTTGGTTTATTTTCTGTTTTTATTTTTCTCATTTTCCAGCTAGTGTACTAGCATAATATAGAGTGTCTGAATAGTCAGACACAAGAGAAGTTCAAGATATTTTTCAAACCTAAACTTCTGCTGCTTAAAACATATTATTTGGCATGGGGGAAGGGGTGGGGAACATATTCTACAGCAAAAGTAATTGCAATTGATATTTATTTTTATTTTAAAAAAGATGCCAAGCTAATTTGCGATCAAAGGTAAATGAGTTAAATTACAGGTGAACACCTGATTTATTCCTTGACATTAGTTGTATGAAGTCTATCCACAGATATATGCTTTGGGTCGAATGCTTGAGAATGCAATGAAAGAGCCAATCCTTCAACAGTCAAAAGGATAGATTTGTTGATATAGAGTAAGTCTTTTCTATCTTTAATTTTTTTATACTATTAGTTCACATATTCTTATGTTTTAGTCTTTTTGTTTCAAGAACCACTTTAGGTCTACTGAGTTTGTGCAGATAAAGTTCCAGAAATAAATTTCACAGATAAATAGATAGATAGATAGATAGATAGATAGATAGATAGATAGATAGATAGATAGATAGATAGATAAACAACAACAAAACTCCACATCTCTTCCCATCTGTTTACAGAGGGGTACAGAGAATGCTTTCCAGTTGCAAGTGATTTTTGATAAAATGGAAGTTTTTTTTAAAAGTTTAGAAAATTTACATTAAAATATGGTATGCAAAATAAATTTAGGGAGTATACACCTTTTGTTTTTTCTAAATGAGGAAAATGTTCACTAGCAGTACATACACACACTTGCCTAGAAAATCTAGTTTCTCTTTTTATTTCTCTTAATTTTTTTGCATAAATCATTTTCCCTATTTTGATGATGATGATACCTCTATGATAAAACCTGTAAAATGGAATACAATTGTTCAGTATAAATCTATTGAACTCCTTAGATATGTTAACTTAACATGAACTATTTATGTATGACATGAGTAGTGGTTTGTCTTTTTAAAATTCATTTAAATATCTGTTTGAGGTTTGGAGGTTGGGAGGAAGAAAAAAGAAATTCTGATGTTGAACTGATTTTCCTGTTGGTACAAACCAAATATCAGCTCTGAGATAGATGAATTAAGTTATGTGGAATTCTAAGCCTATCCAGTTTCCCATAAAACATATTCTTTTCTCCCACAGGGATATAATAGAAACTAATCTTCAAAATCTAAACATCCCAAGTCAAGTCCTTTTGTTAAGTCATTCTGTTCATTTCATTTGGTACTGTTAGAGTGCTGAGACCACTTGTATTTACATATGCGGAGAACCCTGCTGTTTAGAACTCTCTGCTCACAAGACAGGGCAATTAATCATTCCCAAATCCTCCTGCCGAGCACTCAACGACTCCGACAGCAAGCTCAGCCAATCAGCGAGTGCAGGTGGGACTGAAACCTGCAGGAAAGCCCCCTGCACCCTGACCCAATGCTAGTGTGTTCTCTCCCTTTTCAATCTCTTAGCTGTGCAAGAATAACACTTTTAATAGTGTCCTTGTAATCTACTAAATTTACTTTTAAAAAAAGAAAAGAAAAAAGAAAAAGAAGCGGACAGGTATGCTTTATGTGATATGTGAGATTCTATAAGCTCTGCATGTGAGTATGTACATCCATGTTCTAGAGACAGAATGGGGATGCTATTGGAATCGCACATGATATAGGGCATATTCTTCCTTTGGTGTAGACATCTAAAGATTTGACTACAGTTAGTGGTTTTATCTCTTGACCATCAATGTGCAGGTATGAGCTATCCACATAATAAAGTTACAAAAAGGGTCAGAGAATTATGATTACAATGATTTAACATTTAGGGCTAACTGGACCACTACATTTTTGGTTGCTGCCCACCCCCCCATTTCCTCATAACTAGGATCCAAATATGTCCATTTGAGTCTGTAATTGATTTAATGAACAGGTTACAATTTTTCTAAGAAAAGATGGGGTTTGATATGGCCTATCAACACAATGTACAATGCAAGACAAATAATAGTTGTTATCAAAAAACTTAAGAATTAAGCATTGCACTGCTGATTTTTTTAAAGAAGTTGTGTGTATATATATATGATATATATACATACATACATACACATATATATGTGTGAATATACATATCTTATATGTATGTTTGTATTGGAAATATTTCTCAGACCTAAAACTTTAGCAATTAAAGACACATTATCCTGAGTTAAATACAACATAAAATAAAGCCAAGTTTTCTGTTTTTCAGCCACACAAAATACTCAATCATGTTGTGTGTATGTGTGTTTTAGTGCATGCGTTCTTTGTCCAATGAATTTTTTGTACAATCACTGAAAATATAATCATATAGCTTAGCTAGTTTTCTGGGAAGAGCCTGTTTCTTTAAAAAAAAATAGCATAAACAATTAAAAAGAAACCCCTCCCCTTTCCCATAGAAATACCTTATCTCTAGTCTCTGAATTATAAATTATTCACCAAGACAGCTATGATTCCATTCCTTGAGTGTTGTGTCCTTAAATAACTGAAACTGGTAAGACCAAAAAGGAAGAGAAATTGACACTTGAACCATATTGTTCCTAAAGGACTAGTTTCTTTTACACTTGGGTATCTAGAATTTCCATCTTAGGGATGTCTCTCCAAAAGTAAGAAAGGCTTGCCCTTTGTTCTCCCTCTGACTGCCACCTTGACCCATTCATGCTCGTATAACATAATTGTTTTCTATGACCTTATAGTTTAAAAGCCAGACTGGGAAATGAATTTTCTATATTCTCTCATGGCTTTAACACCAATTGACTTTCCTTCTTAGTCTTCATTCCCTGAGTGTAGACTTTCAGGTTTAATTTTTGATTGTAGATACAGTTCATTAAAGTAATACAAATAGGTTTCTGGGCATTTTTTCTTCCAGTTATTGTTTTTAAGTTGATACAATTTCCATAGAATTTCTCTGGTTTGTATTTTGTTTAAGATTCCAATGAAGTGAAGAAATCTCAATTATCACATATGTACTCTTTGATCACTCAAATTTGGGTCTTCTGGCTGTATTTTAGACAGTCAGAAATCTGGCTATAGTTTTTTTGTGTTTTTTTTTTCTTTGTATGAAAATAGCCTTCTTCTTGTTAACAAAAGTGGAACTGAAGTTTTCCCCTCCTTTGCTTTTTCCTGCCATTTGTGGCTGGCTATACTGAATTTCTAGATGATGTTGTACACTTTTCCTTCAGAGATAGATGATCTGTTCTTTGATTAGACACCCTGACCTTTTATGGGTGTTGATCATTGATCTCAATCTAGGCTGGATAGAAAGCTTTTGACTCTGAAAAGTTACCCTGCTGCTGCACCACAGGGAAATTCAATTTCTAACTACATATATACGGCAGCAGGACTCCTCTTCAATTAGGATTTTTGTGGTTATTATTTTACTTTTATTAAACAAGCTCCAGTCACTGCTTTCTAGCCTTAGCTTTTACTCACCGTGATCAATTTTTCAGCATAACTGGCTGTAATTGTTGGCTCAGGTATTGAGCTTTCATGTTGCTTAGACATAGTGTGTTGCTGTGAAGTGTCTTCTACATACTTCTCAGAGAGGTGGGTATAATACTCTACATTAATACCTCCACATTGGTTAATGTGTTTTTGACCACAGTGCTAGCATAATTATTTTCCCCCAGTAAAAGCTATTAGAGATCTATTTGGTAGGTTTTACGATCAATAGTTCCTATGATATTTGTGAAGCAAGCACAATATAATCAATTGAAGGTTATATAAAGTAAATTACCATCCTCCTATAATGATTCTTTTTCTCTAGATGAGAATGGGTTTTACTATTTCATCAGGAGGCCTTGAAATGCATGCTCTTTTTGTTTACAAAAGAGATATATAAAAGTTGTCATTGTGTTTTGAACATAGTCTTAACATCTATTACTCAGTTTATGTTATTGGATTATTGAATTAGAAGACCTTCCTGGAATCCTTTCCAAAACCTTCTTATGGACTCAAGTGACACAGTTAATAATAGCCTTGTACACATGGAAGCCTTTGCTACATGGTACAGGAAGTCACTTTACAAAAATCAATCTTCGAAGCTCTCTTTAAAGCAAATCAAGAGTGGGTTCAAAGTGTTATATTGACACTGTGACTGAGAACCTCAGTCCAAACTCTTTGGAAATGCCACAGCAAGATATCCTGGAGATTTGAACTCAGGAATACTGAATTTTAATGTTGACTCCACTAATCTTGGTCAGGCTTATGTGGGAGGAGATCCACGTCAGATGCTTTAACAAAGGACCTTCTTTCAATAGCTACTCCTAACCTGGATTTCAAATGTGCAATCACAGATGAAGCAATGGCTGTGACTCCCATAGCTATTGTGATCTGCCAAACAGAGGCCTGCAATCCCCCAACTGTCTTAAAGGGACACATTTTCAAAGTGTAGCCTTTCTCTTTGTGGGTGCAATCAGTTGTGCACTGAAAACCTGCAGCCACAGTTGGATAACTGCAGGAACAACTGGTCACTGGAGGCCTCTTTGCTCCAAATTTTGTACCTGCAACTAATTGCACTCACAGAAAATGGAAGTGTGGTAGAAGCATTTTGAAAATTTGGGCCAGTCAATTCTCTGAGGAATTACTAGTAGAGAAATAAATTCTTATTTTCTTAAAGATATAAACAAACATAGACCTAGCTTTCAACCCATTCCCTATGCTTTCATCATATGGCCTAACTGCAAAAGATTCAGGTTTGTTCGGTTACTAAAAAGGAAGAAGAAGAAGAAATCCCACTGACTTGAGTACATTATCTGCAAGGCTGTTACTTTTTTAAACACACTTGGAATGATCTCGTGCAAAGAATGGCAATAATATTTATTACTTTCTCCTGGCTTTCTCAGACTGGGTTTCAGTTGGCTAATACTGGTATACTCTAAGATATAAAATGTCAAACTGTTGAAAAAAAATTTGTTGTTGTTCAGTTATGTCCAACTCTTCATGATGCCATTTGGGCTTTTCCTGGAAAAGATACTCAAGAGATTTGCTATTTTCTTCTCTAGCTCATTTTGCAGATGAGGGGACTGAGGCAAAGTAACTTGCTCAGGGTCACACAGCTGGTAAGTATTTGAGGCCAGATTTGAACTCACGAAGATGAGGCCTTCCTGACTATAGGCCTAACTCTATCCACTGTGCCACCTAGCTGCCCCAGGGGCAAAAAATGACAAGAACATTTATGATTTTTTTTTCTGGCTTTCTCAGGCTGGTTATCAGTTAGCTAATACTGATACTCTATAAGATATAAAATGTCAAATGGTTGAAAAAATATAGAGGACAGTTTTTTTATTCCATATACTTTTAAGGTAAGTCATATGTAGAGGAATGATAATGATGATAATAATAGCTGATATTTACATAGTACTCTAAGTTTGCAGAGTACTCACTATATTATTTCATTTGATCCTCACAATCAACCTGAGAGATAGATAGTATTACTATTATTACTGCCTCACATGTATATAATGCTTTAGGCTTCACAAAGCACTGTTCCCACAAAACAAACAAAACCCTGGAAAGGAAGGCAGTGAAATATGATTCCTCCTTTTTAGAGATAAGGACAGTATGCTTCTGAGGGGTCCAGTGATGAGCCCATGATCAACCATAGTGTGTGGTATCTAAAGTGGGCTATAAACCCAGGCCTCCTGCCATTCCAGTGCTCTATCCACTATGTCCCATTTACAGATGAGAAACAAAGTAGGTGTCACAGATGGGATTTAAACCTGGCTCTTAATCTGATTTCAAGCTTGGAACTCTTGACACCATACTACAATGACTTTAGATCATACTGAGAATTTAAACAGAGGTAGCTATAGGCACTGACCAGATAGTAAACTTGAACTCACAGTTGTTAAATTCACAATATGTTTGAAATACTTCTGTTATTGTATTTATCTGTCCTTTGTTCTCAAAGAAGACCAATGACATGTGGTGGGAGATGTCTTAATTTACAAGTGAATTGGATTTAAGTGAGGCAGAGCTGTACAAAGCCCTCAGCTTAGCTCTCCTCTGCAGAGTCATTAGAATCCAGTGACCAAACATAGGTCAAGATGGCTCTTAATAAAAATATTTTAGTCATATTATCAATCACATTTTAGTGGACTATCAAGGGGACTCTACCATATATAATTTTGTTTCTATAAGAAAATGCATCCTATGACATATAGTATAGATAAGTTTTTCCCCCCAAATCAATCAAACAATATTTATTAAGCGCCTACCACATACAAGGTACTGTGTTAAGTTTTGAGGATACAAAAATAGCAAGACAGTCACTGCCCTCAAGAAGCTAACAATCTAATGGGGGGGATAAAAAATACATATAAACTAGATATATACAGGAAAACAGGAAATAATCAGGAGATGGAAGGCATTATAGTCATAAGCTATAACATGGGGAAAAAGAAAGAGGAAAATAGTAACTTGCATATTGTTTCTATGTGTGTGTTTGTGTGTATGTGAATCTGCACTCTCAGTATATTACCTTACTATCAGTAGGAGGTTGGTAGCATGTTTCATATTTAGTCCTCTGGAATTGTGGTTGGTCATTGTATTGATTGGAGTTCCTAAGTCTTTGAATGTTGTTTTATATTTAAAATACTGCTATCATTGCATAAATTATTCTCCTGCTTCTATTCACTTCACTTCGCATCAGTTTCTACAAGTTTTCTCATGTTTCTCTAAAATCATCTTCACCATTTCTCACAGAACAAAAGCATTTCATCACATACAAATGACATGACTTGTTCATCCATTCCTTAATTGGTGAGCAACCTTGAAGTTATTCTTTACCACCACAGGAGTTGCTATAAATATTTTGTATATATGAGTTATCATATGATAGTTATCTTAAAAGTTCACACAGAACTGTTTTTCTCCAGATACAAAGGTATGTCCTGTCTAATATGACCCAGGTTATACACGGAAGAGCCAGAATTTGAAACCAGGCCATCTGACTCCAAATTGAGCTGTCTTTCCACTCAGCACTTAGAAAGCTGGCCTTAAGTTTCTTTTGAGACATCAGTTAACATTAAGATGCGGATTCAATCCTAATAACACATAGGGTCAGTTTCCAACTTCCAACATCATGTCCATGAGGTAACTAAGAAGAAAAATATCACATGCTGGGGAGATGAAAGGGGTCAAGCAGAGTCAGGGGTAACGCTCCTAAATCCTCATCCAAGTCCCTGGCTGCTATCGTCCTCATGAGATCCTAGCATCACATAGGAAGGAGCCTAAGGTCTCATAAGAAGTATCTCAGTATAGATGCTACATTTCTAAAGGCTAACGTTGTGAAGCTGATCATTGACTAAATGCAACATTAATTTTCCCTTATGAGAAAGGATCAAAACAGTTTTTACCCCTCAGATTGTTGTGAATTTTCTTATATCTTCTACCCTTATGTATAAAAATTATCAAATGTAAGTGGGTTGGCTTTAAAAATGCTGGCATGAGAATTCTTTGACAGGTGGACATTATGGCAAATGTATGGGAAGGGGAATTGCATATGTTAACTGAACCAGGGATAGAGAAGAAGATAAAAGGAGCTTTTAAAGAAAATGGAGGAGCAAGAAGCATGATTTGAGTCAGGCTATGAAGTTGAAGGGGAAAATAAGAGAGTGCCTTTCTCATTAAAGGCAAGTAAGGTAAGAAAGAGTTTGAAAATGGGAACCAGAAAGTTAGGAGAATGTGTACTATAATTGCAGACAACTATGGTAAATATTGTATAGGTTAGTAGTGGTGCAGGAAAGTCAACAAAGATAGAGAATCTTTCTGAGACTTGTTTTCTCACAAGGCCATTTATTTCAGCGCTGATTAATTGTAAGAGCAATCACAGAATTTAAGAGTTGGAAGGGATCTTGGCGGTCATCTAGTCCTAACCATACGTGAAAGGAAATCTTACTATATCTAAAACTCAGACTCTGAAAACCTCCAAGAACCTTTTACACCCCTCAGGATAACCCATTCCACTTGTAGACAGCTTCAATTGTTAGATTATTTATTTTTTTTGCGAAGTATGACATTTAAACTTAAATTTTCCTCTTTGAAGCTCCAAACATTACTTCAGGTTCTGCCCTCTGAAGCTGAATTTAACAAATCTAATTCCTGCAAAGCATGGGGGTACCTCTTGTGCTTGTGACTGAGACTGTCACATCTTCTTTCAGCTGTCTGTGTTGTTTGTTATCAATGTGATAAACCGCTGGCATTGGGGTCTACCAGCTTGCTTAAGAAGAAGCAAACTAGCCCAGGCTGGAAATGGAACCTTCCAAAGGGTCTCAAGCTGATGAGTAATGGGATCAAACCTCTGAGTAGCTCCTGAACCTCCTGGGTATGATAGGGAAACCAATAGAAGACAGATAGACAGACAGACAGAGAGATAGATAGATAGACTGATTGACAGACAAATAAGTTGATAAATAGATAAATTGTAAAATTTAATCCCTCTTCCTCCAAATACATGAAGACAATAATCACACTCCATTTGAATCTCATCTCATACATGATAAATATGTCCATTCCCTTCAACTCGTCCTCAAAATACCTATACTCACCCAGATTGATCTCCTCTGGAGACTCTCCATCTAATTAATCAGTCTAGTCTAGTACATGGGGGAAAAGTCATGTGATTGCATGTACATAGAATGAGAATACAGAAATAGATATGTTTTGGCATATTTCTAGCTTACAGAAGTGGAACTGATTTTACTCTGTCAATTAAGCTAGCTTGTGAACACAGAAATGTCATCCTCAATCATTATTTTTAAAGTAATGGTAGTCTATCTAATAATAGAGACATTTCCATATTATTTAAAACACCTCCTCAGTAAAGAAGGCAAAGGTGAACGCAGAGAGTCAATGACCATAAAGCAGATCAAGCCCATATCCAAGGTACCAGATAATGGGGAAGAGTCTAAGGAGCAGAAAACACTATAATTCTCCTTGTTTCTACCTTCAATACTCAAATACTTGATTGTCTTTTGGACAACTGTAGTCATAGGTCAGGTTTAAGATTATGCTAAGGATATAGTTATGATTATAGCCTATGTCTGGAAATAAAAAATGCAACCCACTTAGTCTGATACTGTTGCCACACAGCTGGAGCCCAGAAATAGAGTTTTTGCCACTTTCATGGCATTAAGGAAATTAAGGGTGATGTAGTCTGTTTAGATTGGGCCTTTTCTCCACAGAGATTGGGGTGGGGGGAGGTGGCTGGCTTGCAGACAGAAATAACTAGAATGACTGATGAGTCTATTAAGTACATCCCCATGAATATCAAAGGAATTCTAACAATGTCTTATCTGGCTTACTCAGGATTGGTGTATTCAAAGGTGCTTACCCTAGATTGGTGCTATTATAAAAGGCTCCAGTTCCTTTCATCCTTCTAAGTATAAAATGCCACTACCCCTAAACTACTTAGAATAGCCCCATAATTCGGGGAAGGAATGGTTTCCTGGGACCAGTATATGTTCTGTCTCACCTCTTAGAATCAGAGCCAGCATTGATATCTGGTTGGTAGTCAGATAGATAATGCCAATGTGTCTTTATAACCTTTTGTATTTTTACCACAGAATGTTTATTAGTCCATCGATAAATGCTGTGATTGGATTTACTGAATATAGTGTTCTGTCCCAGAATATGCAGGAAAAGGAAGCACTGAGGAAAGTTTTACAGTTTTATTTTAGTGAAAGTCTTATAAAAGAAAATAAAAGCACAAAAAAAAAAGTTTGGTTAGGCATCTGGATATGTTTGATTCTTGCCCCTTCCTGCACTATTACCTGCTAACCCTGGGCAAGTCACTTAGTTTATCTAGTCTCAGCTTTCTTATATATAGAATGGTATAGATGGTTTCTAAGATCTCTTCAAGCTTAAAGCCTGTGATAATATGCAGAAGTGACAGAACAAAGGAATAAGGGGGGAATAAACATCTATATAGCAGCTACTCTATGCCAGGCACTGTGCTAAGTGCTTTTACAAATATTTCATTTGATCCTCACAACAATTCTGCAAGGTAGGTGTTGTTATTATCTCCATTTTGCAGTGAGGAAACTGAGGTAAATGGAGTTTATGTGACTTTCCCAGGGTCATACAGTGAGCATTTGAAGCTGGATTTGAACTCAGGTCTTCACTCCAGACCCAGCACTCTATCCTTTAGATCACCTGGCTAGACTTTGGAACAGAGTGTTCTGTCCTGTTAAGTGACAATTATCTGAAGAATTTTGAGCCAAAATAACACTGATTTGAAAAACAAAAAATAAAAGACAAAATATTCTTGCCATGGATACCCCAGATAACTACAGTAAGTACCTTAGTTCTCTGTTTTACTTTGCCTGTATGCTGTCCTAGCAATCTCATCTTCTAGGATATTAGTAAGATTTTCCAGGAAATATGATCCAACACATTTTACATCTAGAGGTGTGTGAGTGTGTGTGTGTGTGTGTGTGTGTGTGTGTGTTGAGAGAGAGAGAGAGAGAGAAGAGAATAATAATTACAATATTCCATTTTGTTAGTTTTGAATCATAAGGAATGTTGATACTTGTACATTTAATTTCAGCCACATCGTGCACTGGGCCCAAAGGCAACCTAAAGAAGACTATAAACTATAAAGTGGCTTTGAACCAATGTGTTGGGATTTCATAAATATGACATCATTTCATTGTGACATCAAATAACACCCCTTTTATCCCCCCTCCTCAATCCTCTCCACTTCCAAATCCCAGCCCACTTTTCTCTTAAAGCAATGACGGAGCTGGCTGTGCAGCACAGAAGGACCATAAAAACCTATATCCCTTAAGCTGAATTCAGCCCAAATAACAATAACCAAAACAAAGCTAGCAGGAAACGTTTGCACACAGCATCTGTTATGATCACATAACCACGAGACAGATGTTTAATCCCAACTGTTAACATAAGATCATTTGTATGTTTGAAGAGCGATCCCATTTGGGTTTTCCCCTTTATTTATTTATTTATTTAAAACTTTTTAGAGAGTAAGGCTTTCTCAGCTGTGGGATGTAATTTGTGTTTCTGACTTTTTTTTTCTTCCACTTTCACCCTCAGCTTCTGAAAGAAAGGGGTGGTATAGCTTTCCTGAGTATAAATGCTCAGAGGGGAAAGCTCATGACTGTGTGGTCCTCTACTTGAGCAGCACATGGATCTCTCTCTGTCTATGGGACCTGCATTTAGCTCCTCAGAACACTCATAAACTATTCTGGTCAGATTATGGGAAGAGGGCCCTCACATGAAACGAGTCTGGTGGTCTCAGCCAAGTTCTAGTGAGTAAGGCTGAAATTTCCCAGCACCACCCAGGATTGGAACCAGTCCCTGTAAAGTTCAGTTCCAAACCTGAAAACAAAGTCATTAGCTCACAATTACTTTGAAAGGGTCAATGAAAAATGTCAGCACTTTGTGTGGTCTATTTGAGTGCCTCCTTTGGAAATTCTTAATAGATACCTAGATAGCTTAAGATGGCCAGAATTATAAAAATGCTTTACATTTATATCACACCTTCCTTGATTCCTTCAGGCTGTCTCACTGTTTGACATATTACATGCATACAGTGCCACAGAAATGCAGCCACAAGTGGGGTAGAGAGAAAAGGGGTGCTTCAGGTATATTACCAGTACAAAACTGATTACATATTTAATTGGTCAGGAGAATTAGCTAAGAACAATAAAACAAATCCTAATATTTTGAGAACTGTAAATGAAAATATAATGACTCATCCATCTCCTTATTTTAAGATCTAATTTGAACAATCTATTCCTTTCCACTGTTTTAACAGCAATGTGCTCAATGTATCGCACATGTTTTTAGACAAATGAAATCCAACATTTCTCTGGATATTTTAGTATATCTCTAAAATGTTCTAATATGATAAACACATGGAAACACATGCACACATGTGTGTGGAATGGATAGATTAGGATCTGCGTGGTTGGAGGGTGTATTCACATTGATAAAATCAGAGTCAACTAAAGTATCAAAGTGTGCATATTTATATATGTATGTATGGCTCCATAGCCATGTCTTTACCAGAGAAATTGGGCAACACACACACACACACACACATACACACACATACTCTAACATGTGTTTATGTGAAAAAGGATCTTGATTCTTCAGTATGGAAATCCCCCAGTTTGAGAATTCCCTTTTACCAACACAGATATCAACCATCTATGATTTAATAGATAAGTCCTGAGGCATTATCTGAGTTGCATAGAGGTAAAGTGACTTGCCCAGAGTAATTCAATTGGTAAGTGTCAGAGGGAGAAAATGAATCCATTTCTTCCTAACTCCAAACCCAGTATTCTACCCATTATGCCATACCAAATTCATACATGTATTCCATAGTCTATTTACTATGATTCATTATAGTAAGTAAAAAAAAAGGGGGGGGAGAGGTGAAGGAGGGGAAAACATGGGTAGTTGATTTTGGAATAAAGGGTTAAAAACGTTCAGGCAAATTTGATGACACTAATTCTCATTGTGCATAGCTGAAATGCTGTGACATCCTTTGGCCAAAAAAAAAAATGTTTGCATCCCACAGTGAGGACAGTTGTCCCTAAAGATTATGAATATCTATCTCAATGTGCAACTTCCCCTTGCACAGGACAAAATCACCAACATCTTTAATGGGAGAAAATCCTCTGTTGACTGATTCATTTCCACGTTTTGTTCATACTGCTAGACAGGATATCCTGTAAGGTGGCAAAAAGGGAGGGAAACCTAGTATTATCAGTTTGTGATTTACCCATATTATTGTTGTTGTTGTTGTTTTTATTCCTTTAAAATTGATATTACATTTGTCCAATGAGTCTCATAAGGAGAAGTTGTACTTTGTTAGTTTGTTTCTTTTTTTTTTAAATCCCTGGAGGTGACAGATTACTCTTCTTGGCAGGAACGGAATGCCCTGGATTTGGCAGATAGTGAACGGTACTATAAAAAGAAACAATATGGTTTAAATATTTTTCTGGTTCTCCTAAAAGTAAATGTCTACCTCCCTATCATCTACCTTAGATTCTGGTTTTTTTTTAGTTATGAAAAAAATATCAAGCAAGTTGGAAAAATGATGATTAAGTGTATTTAGAACAAGAACAATTATGCAAGCAGGAAATAGAAACTCCACCATTTAACTTATGAAAATGAGATAGAAATATTTCTCTATTAGGAGAGCTGGAGTTTCCCCACTATCCAATCAAAACAAAGGTTTAAAAATGTGTATTGTGAATATTCCATTTTAATGCTATGATAGCATAATTGAATGAAAAATAAAATGCACAAATAGTTTGGATGCTTTAAAGAGCATAGAAAATCCATTTGGATATCATAGTGCCTGTCATAACTGCTTAATTACTATCAACAGTCAGTAGTTCAATGTATCATTAACCATGTATTAAGTGCCTACTGTGTGCCAGACACTGGTTATATAAGAGTGAAAAATAAACAGTCCCTGCTCATATGAAACTTATATTCTATCAGGGTAGATAACAGGTACATTTGTAAGTACATAAACAAACCACAAAATGTATTTTTTGTGCCACTATGAGTAGAGAGATTAGGAAAGATCCTATGTAGAAAACCACGTTTGCACTGAGCTTTGAATGATTTTTTTAGGAGAAATCATGAGCATTTCTGTAGCCTATGGAAAGGATCCTCAAATGGATGAATAATCACAGTAATTGGTCAAGGTTCCATCAACTCTAGAGAGCTCTACTCTGGAGAGTATGGACTATCAGAAAATTGTACGTTTCCCAAGAATAAATGGTCTCAGAAAGCCTGTGAAGTTTTTGCAAACAATAATATACATCCCTGGTCTATGAGACCATGTCTGTGTATGGTGTGACCATGAGGATCCCAAGCTATATGACTCTGGCTTAGAGAATTAGATAAGAGATATTCCTGTGACTACTCCAGATGTCCCAAAACAGTCTATATTCAAACGTGCTTATCTTTAAGTTTATCTAAAAACTTAGGCTTCATCTAAAGTTTTATAAAGGAGTTGCATAGAAAACATCCTAATTGACAGACTTTATTGCTCTGTTATATACAAAATATTACCTTTAAATAGAGTTTACATTTTCAAATATTGCATTAGAATTGTTCCATTCATTTGCCTGACTCACAAAGTATCAGACCAGAATAGTGGAGCAGGCAGATCTCCTTGTATAAGAACATTTGAAATAAGGACAAGTGAAACTATAATTCCTTTGAGTGGGAGAGTTGTTATTTCCAAATCAGTGAAAGAGTTCGTCTTTGCAAGGCACATACAGCAACAGCCAGGAATCTTGTGGCATACCAAGTTTAACCAAGAATAGCATATAGCACAGAGGAACAATAGTATATAGCTGTAAATCATGGAATCCTGAGACTTAAACACAATTGCAAGTGACCCAAAGAGCAGTGGAAAGACTTGTGGTGGGCATCAGCAGGATGCATCATATTAGTCACAATGACTTGAAAGTGAGAAGTACTATAAAAGACATGAGGCAGCATGGTATAATAATGAATTTGGAGCCATAGCACCCCAGCTTTGCTACTTCCTATCTGTGTGACCTTTGGCAAGACATTTAACCTCTTTGAGACTCACTTTGGTAACCTATAGAAAAAGGAGCCTGGACTAGAAGATTTATAAATTCACTCCCAGATCTAAATCTATGATTCTGTTTATAACTAAAACAAGAGTTGGGTCTTTCAAATTGCAAGTGTGAGGAATAATGTTGCATAGTCTAGGTTTTGCATTGGTACATGTTCATGAAAGATTCAAAGAGCCAGAGGAGATGGCTATGAGTGTGGTGGCTCATTCTTCAAATCCCTGCTGATCCCTATAATCCCTGGGAAGGGATGAGTTTTGATAAGGATAAAGCAGATAGGGTGACCACCTAAGTCTAGGACAAATATGGTGAACTCTTAGAAGCAGAGAACTTACAGGCTACCTAAGGAGTGACAAACTGCTCCACATTGGAAAAATAGAGTAGATTAAAGTTACTGTGCCAATTAGCATTGAGGTTGGGCCCAGGAGTGGCCACTGCATTTCCAGCTTGAGTAAAATAGAGAGACTCAGTCTTTAAAAGAAAAGTGAAAGGTCTACTGCAAATTGGGTGGATCTTTTATGGAGAACATATGGGAAAACATGGACAAGCATCACAAGAGACACAGAGGGTGCAGATGAGTTGCAATTTGCCCTGGTGGAGTGAATAACTAAGCTTGTGAAACAGCAGATGTACATGCTGAGCCACTGTTGGTAATATTTGAACAGCTGGGGAGAATTGCAGACTTGATGAAGGACTAGAGAAGAGTAAATATCCCAATTTTCATATACAAAAAAGAAAGCAGGGTGGTTCTGAGTAATAAATAATAGAGACCTGTGGACTTTATTTTGGGTCCTAGAAAAGTTCTAGAATATATCTTAGTAAAGGTTTGATTGGTGAGCATTGGAAAGGAGAGCATTAATCCCAAAACACCAGTAGAGCTTTATCAAGAACAAGTCATAACCAACTTAGCAGAGAAACTAGACTGGTAGAACAGATGAAGTGCATAAAATATGCCTAGATTATAATCAAGCATTTGACAATCATATGCTATCCTTCTGTACAAGATGGAGAGATGTAGGCTAGATGATATTACAGTTTGGTAGATTCAAAACTGATTGAATGTTCAGAAGTAAAGGATAATCATTAATGGACCAACTTAGAAAGAGGTCTTTAGTACTTTGCCCCACTGATTGGTCAACTCAACATTTTTATCAGTGTTTTAGATGAAAGCATAGATAATATGCTTGTAGAACATGAATCAGTGAGAGATTGATAACATGTACGTGTCAGAGTCAGTATCCAGAAACATCTTAATTGGTTAGAATGATGGGACAAATCTAATAAAATAAAAATTGATAGGGATAAATATAAAGTTCAATATGCATGTTAAAAATAAATGCTTGTTTCACAAGAAAATTATGGAGGAAGCAGGGTTTTCTGTGAAAGCAATTTTTGTGAAAATATTTCAGATGTTTTAGTGAACTGCAAGTTCAGCAGGGTATAAAACTATGATATGGCAGCCCCCAAAATGCTAATAGTATTCTAGTCCACAGTATGAAAGGCAGGGTATCACCATACGTATCCCTGTTCAGTTCACATATGGGTTATTTTTGTATGTTCTGGGAATCACATTTTAGGAAGGACATTGACTAACTGTAATACATTCAGAATGACCAGGACACTGAGAGAACTAGAGGTTGATTAAAGAGACTGGTAATAGTCCTGTGGTAGTAGGTTCTTCCCCCATGTTGGGGGTTGGATGCCCACTTGGTGGAAATGTTTTAAAGGGTTTTCTTGGACAGGCACATCCTGAATTATTATTAGGGAAAGTATGACATAATGGCATAGAGATAGAGATGGATTAGAGAGCTGGCATCAGCTTCAGGTGGACCAGAGTTAAAGTCCTGCCTCTGACATATGCGATGTTACTCTGGGCAAGTCACTTGCCCTGTCAATGCTTCAGATATATGTATATTGTATGTGACCATACTGTGATTTACATGCAATTGTTTTATATATATATGTGTGTGTGTGTGTGTGTGTGTGTGTGTGTGTTTGTGTGTTATATAATATATTTTTATTTTGCCTGTCTTTCTCTGTTTATAGCTATGTATGTATGCATACATGTGTGTTTATGTATATCTGTATGTATATGTGTGTATATATATATATATGTATAAAACATGCATTTCATAGAATGTGAAGAAATCTGATGAGGGAGCTTCTACCAATTCAGATTCTCGACTGTCCACCACCTTAAAACCTTGGAAAGTCCCCTGGGTTGTCTGGAACATTGAGAAGGTAAATGAATTTCACAGAATTAGCATGTGTCAAAGACAGAATTTGAAAGTCTGACTTCAAGACTGGCTCTCTACTACACCCTCCTGAATCATAGACTTATGTAGGTATATATGTTGTAGTAATAGGCTATACTAGATCGTCTCTAGTTCAATTAGTTCGCTTTTCCCAGAGGAAGGAGAGGAACATGTGGATAAAAGTAGCTAGAATGAATGATGTGTCCATTAAGTGCAGCTCTTAAACGCCAAAGGAATTTTTTGCTAATCCTGAGTTTGTCTTAATGTGGCCAGTATGGGTACGTGCAAAGGTGCCTGGGTTCTGATTTTCCCAGAATTAAGAATTTGTAAAAGTTTCCAGTTCCCTTTTGCCCCTAAGAATAAAATATTATTATCCATAGCCTCCTCAGGACACTGAGAATCAGACTGCGGTTTGGGTAGGACTGTTTTCTTAGGATGATCAAGTATTTCCTCATCTCTTGGAACCAGAACTATCATAATATGTGGGTGGCAGTGAGGTAGATCAGAGACATGTAGTCAGTCTTAATGTGCTTATGTCTTCACCATACTGGTTCATATTCCATCAAGAATCCTCTAGATCAAATGAGTGTAAAAGTAGGATATCCCTGTTCCTTGAAATTCCAGACCAAATCAATGGAATATCTATCATAACTATCTGTCTAACTCTATGTCTGTCTGTTTATCTATCTATCTATCTATCTATCTATCTATCTATCTATGTACTTATTTATCTCTGTATATCTATCATCTATCATCTATGTATTTACCTATCATATATCTGTCTGGCCAACTATATGTGATCTGATTATATCTATCTATCATCTATCTTTTATCTGTCTATTTATCTATTATCTATTGATATCTGTCAGCTATCTGTTTATTATATATCAATTTGTCTATCATCTGTCTATATATCTATCATTTATCTATATTTTTTGTCTATCATCTGTTTTTTGTCTATCTGTCTCTCTGTATATCATTTATCATCAATATATACAATAACTCCTTTATACCACAGTGCATACAAATGTTACAATTTCATAGTATATATGTTTAATATAAGTATCCACATAAGATTAATAATTCAGCCAATCTGGATTTTTTCCATGCAATAGTTTTTTTTTTTCCATATGACATCAAACAGATAATAAGAATTTGGATGATTAACACAATCTTTATTTTTCATATTGCCTAAGTGATTTAATTTTAGCTAATATAATGGTAATCCATATTCATGCTCTAAGTAGGCTATTGGTTAAATAAAATAATGGTTATCCTTTTTTTTATCTTTAAGAATTTCTATATGTCATTTAGTGAGTAGTTTGATTCCCTCCCCACTTCCCTCCCCACTTCCCACCCCACAATGGAACTGACCAAATTGGGTTAATAGGATCAGGTAGAAATATTCTGGGAGTAAACAACAGAAAGTCCACGCACCTTGTTGAAGAAATTAATCTCCAGATGCTGAAGATGTGTTAAGTTCTCTTACTCTAGTGCCACTACAAAAAGAGCTTGGGATCCTTTCTTGTGGCAATGACTTTGAAATGACATATAGTCCTCTTCTTTATTTTCAGGACTCTTCTTCTAAGTGAGTCATTGGCAGCAGCAAACTTTCAAGCCAGTCATCTTCAGTGCAATCAATACTATTGTAATATAAGAATGAGGATTTTTAAGACTGCAAGCTATATTCAGTTAGGCAATTACAGATAGGTGAAGTACCTAATTCTACTAAACGTCTAGAGAGCTTAGAAGATAGAGCTTCCTTAAGATTTCTTGGACATGTCTGCCATTTTTTGTGACCTGTCCTCGACCCAAATATTTCTATTCTTGCCTTGCCATGAAGTTTGTACTTTGAGTTCTACTCTATTCCACTCTGCAGTCTAGTACAAGCCAAGCTTTCCCTGAGAAGCATGGCATTACAGAAAGGATGTTGGAGACATGGGTATGCTTTTGCCTCTGACATTGACTGATTAACTTAATCTTGGACAAGTTACTTCACCCTTATGGGCTTTGGTTGCCTTAATTGTAATAGGAGGCTTTGGGCCTGCATAACCTCTAATACAGGGATTATCAACTCTTTTAGTGTCAGGTGCCCCTTCAGCAGGCTGGTGAAGACTGTGGACCTTTTCTCAGAATAATGTAGTTAAAATGTATCAAATGAAATATACAGTATTACAAAAAGAAACTAATTGTATTCATATACAGTTGTCAAAATATTTTAAAAACAAGCTCACAGACCCCAGGTTAAGAACTACTGCTATATGATCTCCTCTAGTTCTAATCTATGAATTCATTTAGGCACCAGGGAAACCAAAGATCTTGTCTGCTCGTATTCTTTTTTCAAGCTAAGTCGATCTTCTGTCCTACTTCTGCAGAGTCTATTCTAGTCCCTAGCTTCCAAAGAACTAACTCTCTTTTCTCTTCCTTTAACTCTCCTCTGCCTACAATCTATGTTCCCCTTTGATCTATTATTCAAGATTAGATTGGAATCATCATGTTTCCCCTGGCATGCTAGAAGCATTTCATACTTACCCATTGCCATTTAACTCTTAACAATAAGAATTAGTCATTAGCATATATAAACAGTCATTTAACATAGATTACACTGAAGGCAACATTAGGACCACACCAAAGAGATATTGCCTATTCTTATGTAATGGGGGTACCGTGTCAGAACTTTCTTCACAGATGTTTCTACCAGAGATATTGCTTCCAAACTCTTTCTGTTTTATGTTGCTTGGTACCTAATATATGTGTTTATGTTTATGCATACATGCACACATACATACGCATATGTGCATATATAGGTTGTGGGTTTTTTAAAATTTTCACTGACATTCATTCATAGAGAATTAGAGGAGGAAGTTAATGATAAAAAAGGTTTAAATTGATAACTCAACTCATTGTCAAGCAAGCTAAATATATTTTTTTATGACACTCAGTAGACATTACTCATTATATTCATAGATCCCAGAGTTATGAGTCTTTAGATATCATCTACTTTAACCCCTCACTTTACAAATGGGAATAGTGAAGACCAGAAAAATGGTTGAACATAAAGGAAGAATTTTTATTTAATCAAACTAATGAAAAAGAAATACAATTTATGATCAGAAATAACTATTTTAGACTGGTCAATTAGACTGGTTCAAACCATCCACTGGGACTGGCCAGTTAGTCCAAACTATTAATTGGGCCACTTAACAACTGCTTTAATTAATTTTTTTAATATGTTGCCCAGTATTCAATTGAATGGACCCATTTGTGTCATTGTAGATCCAGTCATAGAAACAAATCCTTTGGATAGTCAATTCAAGAGGTTTTTCTTTTAAATGAAATTTTTTTCCATAATTCATAAAAACTAGAAAGTTTGAGATAAACAAAACCAAAAGCATCTGATAAG
>NW_020948983.1:38225427-38302927 GCF_900497805.2 Vombatus ursinus | reverse complement strand
GAATGAGGATCTCCAAAGTTCTCAGTTTTATCCAACTGATTATCCAGGATTTCTTGCTACTCAATTAGATGTTGTGTTTGGCATAATTGAAGGAGTTAAATATCAAAGAAAGAAAAATGATATGACAAGTTCAGCTTCTGTCCCCATCATTTACTACCAATATGATTTGAGGTAAATGACAATGTCTCTGAATTTCATTTTCCTTCTCTGTCAGAAAATAGGGTTGAATTTTTTGAACTTTAAGGTTCATTTCTAGTTCTAAACATCTATGATTCTCTGGGGAAAAAATAAATAGAAAACAATTATCCTAGCTTACAGGCTACATATAAGTGAATGAGTGCTAGATTTAGGGTCAAAGATCTTGGGTTCAATTCCTGGTTTTGCCACTTGCTACCTGACTTATCTTGGGTAAGACATTTATCCTACCTCAGTTTTCTCAACTGTATATTAAGCGAGCTAATTAAATGACATTCAAAGTCAATCCTGTATCTATATGTATGATCCTTGGAACTATAAGGCACTTTTAGTCATAATAGTAGGATAATTTGTGTTACTGGTTGTTAAAATTCTAACAGTATACTTCTTTTTTAGAGGTTAAAAAATGATAGCAGGGAGAAAGGGAAGCTCTTGTAAATCCATATGCCCCCAAAAATTCTATGTTTTTTTTTTTTAATTTTAAAATAATCTGGCACTGGAGATCTTTTCTTTGATGTCAATAGTTTTACCCTGAATTAGTAACTATGGATGAAATCTTCTACCTTTAAAATCCCTTGACACTAACCTTGCATTGGAATTGGGCCTGTCAGATGCATTTCTATTCTCCTCTTTCAATCCTAGTTTGTACAAAGCTTTCTAGAACCACAAATCAAAGTCTTTGAAGTGCTAGCAGCGTTTCTAAAACCACATTGCAAGTATGGGGCACTAAACAGAAAGACTATAAGACGAGGATAAGATGTAAGTGTTTTTCTGGCCTTGTGTAGAGCGTGTGGTTGGTTCACCTCAACAAGTTTTTAAAGACAGAATTTAACTTGGTTTGAATATAACCCAGCCGACAGGCTTTGCATACATGTAAAATCATATAACAACTCAATTTTTCTGACAATTCTTATTTGAATATAGTGTTTGTTATCTCTGTTGTAATCAAATCAATAGCAAGTACTTTATTTTTTTTAAAACAAAGCAATTAGTTAATATTGTAAGCTCCAGAATTGCTTTTGAATGATGACTGATGTTATATTCAAGTATCAATCATGGTTCCTTAAAACCAGGTACTAACCCTCTAGAAGCAGTCTGAAAGGGAATCCAAAGGTTATCCAGATGCATAGGAGGAGAAGGATGAGTTTAGGTAAGTTTGTAGTTGTGACTGGAAATCAAATATGGGCATGAAGAAAACCACTTTCTTTGTCCAAAGGAGCGATCACATGTTGACAGCTGGAATTTACATGGCTCCTTATTCAATAAGCTAGCAGCCTTCACTGCATTCCAACATCAGCAACACAATAGTGGCACAGAAACAAACTGACACATTACACACGGTCCAGCTGTCCCTTGCACTCACTACTTCCCACCCCCCTTCTCTTTAGATTTCCTCATCATCTTCCAGTGTGAGTTTTCACATGTATTCCAATCTGTGCATGTGTTTACTGTTACATATATACATGTATTATATGCATACATATTTGTTTTTATGTATGTGTACCCAGGCCTATATGCTTGTAGACAGTGTAAGTTTTTTTTTTTTTTAAGCAAGCAATCTACTACATGAAAACAAAACAAAACATTCCACAACTTTGCTATAAACCATGGGGAAAAGAAAACATTTTGCTTTATGTGGTATGTATTTCCCACATTAAAACCCCATCAAAATGTCAAAGGGCTTACACTGGGAGTATGTGGCTTTCTTTATGAACTCAGGCACAAAGGGGATGTGACCTGTGTAGTAACTGGTGCTATAATTAGCACTGATTGTTTTTATTGCCTCTTGTACAAAAATAGTCATATGAAACCACAGAAGATGACAAAGGGATATAGGGACCTAATGCCTGCCCCCCTCCCCAACTCATTCCCCTGGAATAATATTTCCTTAGACTATTTTAACATTTTGAAGATGTACTATACATTAAGTAGATAGTATATTCTATTAGTAAGTCCCAAAATCTGTCATATATCCAAAGTAGTAAATAGATCCTCTCAAGACTCATTGGGAATAGTTTTATTTATAGTCATGTTCCATGTTGGGTAAAATACATTCCTACTCTAAAAACTAAATTGCATAAATGACCTTATTAAATAATATTATCTATTATAAATCAGATTTTTATAGTTTTTGGGTTTTCCTGTTTAAATATATACCTTTTGCTGGAGATGAAGGAAGACATTAGTAATTCCCATACATATATACCACATCCTTAAAAGATGGGAGAAAAAGAGACATTAAGTATCATGAATCAGCTATTTAACTTTCATCGCTACCACTAGGGGGCGGGATTTTTTCCCCGGAGCTGACTGGTAGGCAATCAACCATCACATCGTTGTAACATTGAAGGCACTTCAAAAAGGCTCAGATGTTTAACTATTGTGTTAGTGATCATACATTCATATTGGGCTGCAGGCCAAAAGAGAGAGAGAGAAAAAAAAGCCAGAGACTTGCAGCTGAAAAACTATAAAGTAGAGAATTCTACCTTAGAGCAAAACCATCTTCAGTGACAAATTTCAAAGGCCATATGTATGCTATTTTCATGAAAAGCAGACGACCCTAAATTTCTTTGTTTAACTGGAAGCGATCTTTCTCATAGAACAGGCAGGTTCTTTCTGCAGTTTGCCTTGTTTATGGTGCCGTTACAAATTTCACTTTTCTTTCTAGTACTACAATCAAGTCTGGGAGTTCAGTGCAATGCCAACGGGTATTTCATTAACACTGCCACCTCTAGCATCTTCAAGGGAACCACCTCAGGCACAACATTACTTTGGGACTGCATTTATTGTATTTGGATAAAGTAAAATAAAAACGTAAACCTTCTAACACAAACTTCACTCAACAGTGGAAACTCAGAGGTCCATAAATTCCAGAGGAACTGTGAGAGAAATGTTCCTGTTCCCATCCATCTGAATTTGAGTGAAATCCATTGGAATCAAGGAAATGATCCTTAAAAAGAAGATTCTGCTGCATCTCAGAGGACAGATTTTACTTCTTCAGAGGATTTTTTTTTTTTTGCCTACCTTACCTGAGGTGGGCATTTCTAAAGGTACTTAAACTTGTTTGCATGTTGTTATTACCGTTGTTTTTAAGCAGGGAAAAACTTAACTAAAAGTAGTTATTCCTATTTCATGATTTTAAGCACTATCTTCAGTGGTGGTCAGAGGTTACCTTTCAGTTTGACATCCAGAGTCTGGGATGCAAATTCTAATAAACCCTCCTCATTGTTTTAAAATGACATTTAATTTGATTCAACTTTCATAAAATTGTAGACTCAGTGTGAAGCTTTAAAAGTCACTACTGAAGTGGTAGTTTGACTTGCCCCTACCCCCACTTTGTTTTCAAAATACATTTTTTTTTTTGTAAATAGAGATGAATGTGAAAAGAGTCACATCTTCCTTTTAACATCAGGAGTGTTACTTGATATGTATCAATATTTCCTGTCAGCTTTAACAATGCAGGATCTTGGGCCTTATGGTATCCTTAGACTGCTAAATATTGTTTGCTTAAGTCAGCTCATTCCAGGCTCTTTTATGTGGCCTGACAGTTGATTGGGAGAAGGCCCACTAACTTTCTTAAAGTGTGCAGCCATCCGTTTGGCGGCCAGCACTGGGGGTTCCACATGAAATCCTCTTTAGATAAATTCATACTTGCTCAGGGTGATTAGCCTTACAGCTTGGCTGGCTCACTTGTCTTTAAAAGCAGGACATTCTTGATCAATGCAGAGCTGAGGTTGTCTTCTATTAACTAGCTAGTGTGCAACTAAGGCCTTGTGAAGATGCAACCTCAGGAAAAAAAAAAGCAAGGTTTTGTGTGTGGGTATTTTTTTTTTTTGGTGTTTTGTGTGTGTGTGTGTGTGTGTGTGTGTGTGTGTGTGTGTGTGTGGGAGGGGGGTGTTTGGGACTTTTTTTCTTTTTTTTGAAGATGACAGGCCAAGCTTGACAACCTAATCCTTCAGGCTTGTCTTAGTTACTGAAATGTTCAAGTTGTGTCAAAGTAACTAGCTGATGAGTCTCCATGCCAAGCCTAACAGCTTCATTGCAAAGAGAAACTTTTACATTAAATTCCATATGTCTTCTTTTGATATTATCTCCCAACTTAATCCATCCTTTTTCAAAAATAGGTAAGGCTTCTCACAAAAATAAAAACAAAAAAACTGAATAGTAACTGCCATATAGGGCCAACTGGGATATCGTCAAGTTAATAATTATTATTATTATTATTTCTTTAGAGACATTAGAAATCAAATTGGCTATTGGTTGTTCCTGCTTTTATGACATGTCATTAGCTGAAATTTAAAAGGTGTCAATCAACAAAACGTTATTTTTGTAATTGGCTAACTACATTTTTCATTTTTGCTGCTGCTCCTACTTGCTATAAAAGTTTTCCTATAAATGACCTTCTTATAATTAAAAGGAAAGGCAGTTTTACTGAGGCAGACAACTTTTTTCTTTTGACTTAGGCCCTGAGTGTTAGGTAACAGGAGAATGGGTAACAGTTATCTCAGATTTTTTTTTTAATTTTAAAGAATCCCAAATCATCAAGAATCCCTGAGAATTACAGGGATAGACATGTAAATGACAGCAGCACAATCTTTTGGCGTTCTTTAGGGAACATGGGAAGACTATTTCTAATAAGGCAAAAATCCTTCTTTGCTTACTCTGTGAGACATTTCTGTTGGGGCAGGTTCACATTTTGAAACTAGCTGTTCATTTAAGAACTTTAACTAATTTTCCCCCCAGTTGAGGATGGCCTTACTTTCCCACTCCATAATGAGATCAGGAAAAAAAAAATCCTCTTAAGAAATTCAGAAAAAATAAACAAATAAAGCCTTTATCTGTTAAGTGAAATACTTCCCCCATTTCCCTGAGGTAGCTCTGCTGGTTACTTTTCCAAGGGAATTGCTGTACATAGCAGGGCTGAATAGCAGGCATTTTCTACTGGTCTGATTAATGTTTAGGAAAAACAGATTTCTTGAAAATTAACCTATTGTGTAATTATGTGGCTGATTGCAACAGCAATGTCCTACTTAAAAATCTTTAAGAAGAAACGATTTTACCATTTCCTTCCAAACAATTGCTAATTTAATTGTGTTAACCCTCAAAATAGCGATTCTCTTCAGGTTTCTGGGCTGATGAAAGTAAACTAAGAAATATAGTAGGCATAAATATTTGCCTAGGGAAACCATTATCAAAGGGTTAATCAGCTGGTAACCTGCCACTCTAAATGTGTGAGAGGAACTTGGAATTTTTTAGTCAGATTTCTTTTAATATATTCTTTAGCTGTTTAAGAATCCTATGCCCACAGGTTATATCATATCTGTAATAAACACTGTACCCTGAATTTCAGTACCTTTCAAAACACTGCATAGAGGCTTTGGTATTTTCCACATTTCTGTAATTAAAGTCAATTTTTCTACCTGCCTCCCTGATTGCTTGCAACTCCCTCTAAGAAGAGGGGAAACTTACAACTCATGAGCTTTGCATTCAAAAGGCATTGTTTTGCTTTACTGCCTGGTATTACTTTTGAATTTTGTTCTTTAAGAAAGGAAATAAAAAGATGCTCTATTAGCCTTAATAAACAAACTTGCTATATTTCTTTTCTCTTCTAAGTTTCAGTCTACTAAAACTCAAATGTGTTATGTATTGGATTTCAAGCAGTGGAATTTGGACACCAAACAGGAACAACTCAACATAGAAAAGAGCAGCAAATATTATTAGGTTCATCATTGTTCTACCTCCATTTTCCATATAGGCACACCAAGGCTCTCCCGAAACAGTAGCTTAAGTCATATCTAGTGATGAACCAGGGGAAAGGGCAAAGGACTTTTGACTCCCGAACAATGTGAGGAAATCCCAGGGACATATTCCTAGATGCAGAAGTTCACTCTTTTTGTGGCAACATTATTTCTGATGTTAGAAGCGCTCAAGTTTTTTAGCCAAATGTTGAAGGCGGAGGGGGGGGGGGGGCAGCGGGGAAAGGAGATGAGTGGAGAGAAGTGCCAGATTAATGCGAGTAGACTGAGGTAAATTTGGGTGACATCTTTCCTTGATGAGGTGCAGTTAAGAGTGGCCCCAAGGTATGCTCAAATCAGAATAGAAAGCACCTCCTGAACCTTGTAATTTACATGTACAAAACAGGGGAGATAGATAGATGTTTCTAGTTCTCTGAAATGCATATTTTCAAGCGCATCATCACAGCAGCAATAATAAACATGTGCAGCTGCCTGGGCTGTGTTAAAGAGTCCCATGGAAGGCAGTAGATAGTTTTCTTTAGTTTGACCAACTCAGATTTCCTCAGCAAGAGCAAAGCTGAAAAACTTGTCCCGTAAATGTCTCCACTAGCCTGCTTCTCTGTGCCTTCTCCCAGCATCCCCCCTCCTATTCCCCCTTCTTGGACACTTCTGTTTTATTTAGGAATATGTTGCTGGAATTCAAATGAGTTATCTATTCTGTGTCCCCGTCATTTTCCCACAGAGGCCTTGTGGCTGGCTGACGCACGGTCCAGTCGAAACAGGGAGAAGAAAAGGAGACAGCAAAAGAATTCTTTTCAACTCTCTTTTTTTTTATGTTTCACTCATTTCTCTCTTCTCTCCCCCCCTTTCCCCCTAGTCCTCCTCCCCTCTTAGGCTTTCCTCACACCCTCCCCCCCCACCCCCAGCCTCCTTGGTCCCACTTTACCCCCTTTATGTTACACGATCGCTCAAATTGAAGCCCAGGAGGGTCCTATAGGGAATGCATAGGATCCCTGGGAGAAAAAAGCCCCCAACAAGCTATACACCAGATGTATAACGTTATATGGTCAAACTGGCAAACACAAAAGCTGAAAAACAAAAGGCGTGAATTAGGGAGAGGCATTCAAAGGCGTGTTTTCAAAACAGCCGGGCCAAGAGCCTGGATACCCCTCCTGAGACTAAATGCTTGAAAGAAGAGGTGCTAAAGAAAGAAAGGAAAAGAAAAAAGCCCATTTTTTCTAATTAGCTGAGGCCTAACAGGCACTGAATTTCGCAACTAGTTTTCATCAAGGGGGCTGTGGCTTGTGAAACTAAAAAATATGCTTTGAAACCTGTGATGCATGGCTTCCCCTGACTAAGGCTAGAATTAGTCCCCTGGATTTTTTTCCCCCTCTGGGCTTTTGCCTTCCTTCATCTCATGCTCTCCTTACTACCCCCCATTACAAATATTATTTAGGTTGGAGAAAAAAAATTACCATCCCCACCACCAGAAAAAGCTGAAATCCTTTTCTCCACCTCCAAGTCTAACTCATTGACAGGGATTTTTTTTTTTCCCTTATACCAATCTAATACTGACTTCTTGCCATAAAATTCATTCAAAGCATTTCCCAACACCAAATGGGGAGGGGGAAGGGGGAAGGGAGAGGAACCTGTCACACAGAGTGTACATATGTATGTGTTTTCTCTAAATGCTAGGATTAAGATTAAAAGCTTTTTACCACTATGAATTTGGATATTTGAGGGTTGGCTTCTTGCCTTGGTTTCCAAACATACAAAGACAGTGTTATTCAGACCTGGAGTGTATTCCCTGAGCAAACCTATTTCATTGCTGTGTCTTACCAAGAACACACACAGACGTTTAAAAAACGACATATTATTTAAAATGAACAAAGCAATGTCAGAACTAGAAACACCCCTACCTGACCCCCAACCCCAACTGTTTTACTAAAGGAGAAGTATAAACTTTCTTTCACCAAGTTTCAAACTGGGAGAAAACCTGTTTGCAAGGGGTTGGTGGGCAGGCAGCATTTTGAGGAGTGGTTACTTTAATTGCCACACTGCCTGGCTTAGATGCATGTGGTCCTGCATGGTGTGTTTTGGTAACAAATGCTTGTTCTAATGAGTTGGTCTTATTAGAAAGCTCCTCATATTATTTCATAAAGACCAGAGCCATTCTGAACCTCTCAAGGCAAACAGTCTCTTGATAGGCTAGTACCAGAACCTATATGGTCTGTGATTATAGGTTTCCTACATTTTCATAAGACACATTTTTATTTTTATGCTAGAGGATGGCTAAGGTAATAGGTAATGGCCAAAATGTACTCTGAGGACCAAAGATTCCAGCAAAATTATTATGCCAAAAATGTATTTATGGTCACAGATGAACAATCTAGATTTTGATTCTTTCACCTGGTGGCATATTTTTGATAAACTCTGCAACAACGGATAAAATAGATTCATTAGCTTTGATTAACCTTCTTTAGAGTTTAAAAACCTGCTGCAGACTACTCAGCTACTAACCCGGCCTTTAAGATACTTTATCATGTTTAAGACCCAATTACTGTTGCACCGAATAAGAATGGAGCATCACAATAAAATGTGGCACAAACAGCCACACTAACTCTCACAGCAAATAATCATTAATTTATAACAGCAACCTTCCCGTTTCTATAGTTTTATTGATGGCTGCACTCAATTCAATGTGAATACTGGGGAACTTGATAGTGATCTGAATAACTAGTTCCAGAGGTCCTTACTGACTTTATTTCCCTTCTTATAGCTTTGTGCTTAGAGTCTCAGAAGGGTACTTTAAATGCTGCCATTAAAACAGAGAGAAAACTTGGAACTTGAAGTTGATATATTCACAACCTGTAATTTCTGCACCATCCTGTCTAGAGTTGAGGTCGGCAGGGTTCTTGTGAATCATGAATGTATTCGCATGAGGCTGCAGGGTTAAAGAAACTCTGATGCATGTTTAGAAATTCTTCCTTGTGACAAATTAGAATTATTATTGGAGTAATTAAAAAGTTCAATATGGTCAAATCAGTATTGAGTTAATTACCAGAACTTTACAATTAAAAGCATATATATGTATACATGAGTCATATGTATATATGTAATATAGAATTTATTTTATATATATTGAATGAAGAGTCACAGGCTTGGTCTTTTATCTCATGCCTCGGGTAGAAATCAATCAGGCAGCAGCTCCAGAAGGCAATGGGTTAATTTTGGACAGGGTTTGACTGAACTGGGAATAATGAACAGTGAGATACTGCAGCTTTCAGGCAAAACAGAGTAACAACAATTAAAAAAAAAGGGAAGAAAGAAAGAAGGAAAATGAGAAAACAAGTCTCCAGTCACTTAACCAACAAGAGCAATCCAGTGTTCAGTATAGATAAAGCACAGGCCACCAGGAATGCTGTTGTTGCTGCATTTTTTTTTTTTTTTTTGCTTGGGTGTGGAAAGCATTACAACATTTGCAAGCCAACTGTTTGTGGGTTTCTTCTCATCTTTAAAATGTTTGGTTTTACTGTATTTCCATAATAACCACAACCACACCCTCCTTTCCCCAAACCCCCTACAACAACAGATGTGTGTTCTAAGAGGAAATAGACACTGATATAATCAGTCACTAGTTAGAGTGCTTTCATACTAAATTCTACAGCAAATCCACAACAACAAAAAAAAAAAATCTCCACTACTGATGGAATTAATCTAAGCTCCCTGATTATTTGAAGTTCTCAAAGTTTTCATTTTGCATTTTGTTTTTGAATGTATGGTACTTTATTTATCAAACTGCAGCATAATTTTCCCTTCAGTTTGAGGCTCTGATTGTGAAACAAATAAATTGAAACTTAAGGGCCTGTTCTCTCCAAATTTAGTTCCATTATCACTTTAAGAATGCACACTGCTTGGAGACACAAAGGGGGTGTATGTAGAGTGGGGCAGAGTTGCTATCTCAGCAATATGTTAGCTATATTGCATTCTTCAAACTGTGGATTTTTTTTTTTAACAGATACTAGATGGCAGCAAAATATCTTCAAAAGTCTTGAGATTTTATACACTGAAGAGAAACAAAGAGATAGTCTTGGAAAAGATCAGCAATGAACGGGAAGTGAATAAAAGATATATATGTTAGAATAATTTTGAGTTGATAGTTGTGATTTTATTTTTCTATTTTTTTGCTGGGAATACTTTATGAATGATTAAATGGGGCTATATTAGAGCTATTGATTTATTGCAATCAACCAAGAAATATATATTGAAAGAACACCGTGTGTTCGGCACAGCAAATATTAGGTACGGTAGAATACAGAGTAAATAAATACAATGTTTTTCTGTTCTTCCGGGCATGTGGGGAGGTTAAAGGGGTGATCTTGACCTGCCATTTCAGTGTAGGGAGGTCCTAATGTGTAAAACCCCTCCATCTATGAAGTTCTACTCTCTGTAGACTAGTTTTAGAGTTCTCTATAAACTGAGTGATTTGCCTATAGCCACAAAGCTATTGTGTATCAGAAGCAGGTGTGAAATCTAGATCTTCTGTACTCCAATATCCACCCTCTATTCACTATATCAGGTGGTCAATCGGTCAGCAAGCATTAAGTGCTACTATGTACCAAGTAGCACACTAAATTTGGCGATACAAAGAAAAGCAAATACATGGTCCCTTCCCTCAAAAGTTCACATTCATAGATCATAGGCAAGCAACTCTGTACCTACAAGATAAAGATAGTATAAATGGGAGGTCATCTCAGAAGCAAGACACTAGCAGTAGGGAGGGACCAGGAAAGGCCTCTTGCAGAATGTAGGTTTTGAGTTGAGTCTTGAAGGAAGCCAGAGAACTCATTATGTGGAGGTAAGAAGGGAGAGCATTCCAAGCACTAAGGATAACCAATGAAAAGGTATGAAGTTGGAGTGTCTGTGTACAAGGAACAGCAAGAAAGCTAGTGTCATTGTATTATAGTGAATGTGGAAGGATGAAAAGTATAAGATAACTGGAAAGGCAAAAAGACCAAGTTGTAAAGGACTTTATTTTTTTTAATAATAACTTAATTTTCCCCCAATTACTTGTCAAGACAATTTTTAGCATTCATTTTTGCAAGACTTTGAGTTCCAAATTTTTCTCCCTCCTTCCCTCCCCTGCCCTCTTCTGAAAATGGTAAGCAATTTGATATAGGCTATACATGTGCTATCAGGTAAAACACATTTCCATATTGTCACACTGGTGAAAGAAGAAGCAGATCAAAAGGAAAAGAAAAAAAAAACAAGAAAAAGAATAAAGTAAATGAAAAAAGTATGCTTCAATTTGCATTCAGAGTCCATCAGTTCTTTATCTGGATGTGATTAGCTTTTCCTTCCTGAGTCCTTTGTACTTGTCTTGTATCATTTTGTTGCTGAGAGGAGCAGAGTCATTCACAGCTGAACACCACACAATGTTGCTGACACTGTGTACAATGTTTTCCTGGCTCTGCTCATTTCACTTTGCATCAGTTCATAGAAGTCTTTCCAAGTTTTTCTGAAATCTACCTGTTAATAATTTTTTATTGCACAATAGTATTCCTTTACATTCATATACCACAGCTTGTTTGACCATTCCCCAATTGATGGATTTTCCCTCAATTTCTAATATTTTGCCACCATGAAAAAGGCTGCTATAAATATTTTTGCACATGTAGGTCCTTTCCCTTTTTTATGATATCTTTGGAATATAGGCCTATTACAGGTATTGCTGGATCAAAGGGCATGCACAGTTTGGTTGCCTTTGGGCATAGTTCCAAATTGCTCTCCAGAATGGTTGGATCATTCACAACTCCACCAGTAGTGCATTAGTATCCCAATTTTCCCACATCCTCTTCAACGTTTATCATTTTCCTTTTTTGTCATATTAGCTGATCTGATAGGTATGAGTTGTTTTAATTTGCATTTCTCTATCAAAAGTGACATAGAGCACTTCTTCATATGCTTATAGATAGCTTTGATTTCTTCATCTGAAAACTGCTTGTTCAAATCCTTTGACCATTTATCAATTGAGAATAACATATTTTTTTATAAATTTGACTCAATTCTTTATGTATTTAAGAAATGAGGCCTTTATCAGAGGTACTTGCTGTAATGATTATTTCCCAGCTTTCTGTTGTCCTTCTGACCTTGGTTGCATTGGTTTTGTTTGTGCAAAATCTTTTTAATTTAATCAAAATTATCTATTTTACATTTTATAGTTCCTGTAACTCACTTAACTTCTCCTTTAAGAATTTGGATGCTATTCCTCTTGGTGCATTTGTGTTTAGAATTGATATTGCTTCATTGTCTATGGTAACTTTTAGCAAGCTGTAGTTTCCTTCCTTAACTCTTTTAATTAGGTCTATTTTTGCTTTTGATTTCTCTGAGATCAGAGTCACTACTCTTGCTTTTTTTTTTTTTTAATTTAGCTGGAGCCTGATAGATTCTACTGCAGCCCCTTTCATTTACTCTGTGTGTGTCTCTCTGCTTCAGTTGTGTTTCTTGTAAACAACATATTGTAGGATTTTGGTTTTTGATCTACTCTGCTATCCATTCCATTTTATGAGAGAGTTCATCCCATTCACATTCACAGTTATGATTACTAACTGTGTATTTCGCTTCATCCTATTTTTCCTCTTGTTTGTCTTCTCCTTTCACCCTTTCCCTCCTCATCAGTGTTTTGCTTCTCTCTGCCACCTCCCTGATCTGCCTCCCTTCTGTCAGTTCTTCCCAGCTCCCCCATGTAATCTCCCCTCCTGCTTCCCTGTCAGGTAAGATAGCTTTCTATATTCAACTGATTGTGTATGTTATTCCCTTTTGAGCCAATACTGATGAGAATCAGGTTCAAGCAATATCTATCACCCACCCTCCTATCTTCCCCTCCACTGTAATAAGTCTTTCATGCCTATTCATGTCAAATAATTTACCCCATTCCACGTCTCCTTTCCTTCTGTGCATGTACCCCTCTTTCTCATCCCTTAATTTTTTTATGTCATTCCCTCAAATTCATCTTATATCCATACCCTCTATGTATATTCATTCTAGCTGTACTATTATAGGTACGTTTTTTAAGTTACAAGTATTATCTTCCCATGTAGCTAAGTTCTATTGAATCCCTTGCTTTCTTTTCCCTTTTTATCTTTTTATGCTTCTCTTGGGTCTTGATATTAGAGGTCAAATTTTTTTATTTAGTTCTGGTCTTCTCCTTATGAAAGCTTGAAATCCTTCTATTTCACTGAATGGTCATATTTTCCCTTGTTGTATTATGCTTAATTTCACCAAGTAAATGATTCTTGGTTGTAGTACTAGCTTCTTTGCCCTCCAGAATATCATGTTCCATGACTTCTGATCTTTTAATGTTGCAGCTGCTAAGTCCTGTGTAATCCTGATTATGACTCCCTGATTTTTTAATTGTTTCTTTCTGGCCACTTGCACTGTTTTTTCCTTGACATGATAGTTCTAAAATTTGGCTATGATGTTCCTTTGAGTTTTTATTTTGAGATCTCTTTCCTGAGGTGATTGGTGGATTCTTTCAATGCCTATTTTGCCCTCTGGTTCAAGAGAGATCAGGGCAGTTTTCCTTGATAACTTCTTAAAAGATGCTGTCCAGGTCCTCCTCTTGATTATGGCTTTCCAGTGATTCTGATATTGTCCCTCCTGGATCCAATTTTCAGGTCAGTTGTTTTCTGGTGAGGTATTTTACATTTTCTCGTTTTTTTTTCATTCTTTTGAAATTGTTTGATTGATTCTTGATGCTTCATAAAGGCATTAGCTTCCACTTACCCAATTCTAACTTTTAAGGTATTGTTTTCCTCAATTAGCTTTTGTATTTTATTTTCTCTTTGACCAATTGTACTTTTTTAAGTTGTTTTCTTTGGTGGAATTTTTTTTAATCTCCTTTTCCTTTTAGCCAATTCTACTTTTTAAGCAGTTGTTTTCTTTTTCCAAGCTCTTCCATGAGCTCTTTCTAGGCTTGAGACCCCTTCCTGTTTTTCTTTGGTGTTTTGAACTTGTTGTCCTCTTCTGAGTTTGTGTCTTAATCTTCTCTGTTACCATAATAAGTTCCTATGGTCAGCTTCTTTGTTTTTGTTGTTATTTGCTCATATTTTTTTTTTTGGCCTTTTTCCTTTCTTTTAAATTTGAGCTTTCCTCCTGGGGTGGAAGGAGCACTGTCTCAGGTTTCTTGTGCCATGGGCTGCAGCCCCTGGCTGTTTACCTGGTTCTGCACTGATGTTGCCCTGAAGGCAATGGGGAGCCCTCCTGTCTGGTGCTGCACTGAGGGGGTGCAGTGGGGGGAGGTGCTGGCTGGAACTGCTGGTGGCTGTAGGGGTCTGGCAGCTTACCTGGTGCTGAGTCAAGATCCTAGTGTTGGTGTCTGGCCTATGCTAAGGCATGTGGGTTGTTTCTGCATTTTCCCAGGGATACACTGAAGTACATGGTGGTCTGGCTGCTGGAGTTTGTCTGTTTGCCCAGGGCTACACTGCAGCATGTGGAGGTCTGGCCACACATGGGAGATTGTGGTGTTGTTGTTTGCCTACTCTGCTACACTGGAGCTCAGGATCTACTGCTGGTTTGCTGATGTGGGGCCTGCTGCTGGCTTACTGGGATGCTTCTTGTCCTGGATTGTGCTCCCCTTTTACCCAAGTGAGATAGACCTTTCTTTTCAATCTTCCAAGTTTCTTAGGATCAAAGATTGTTTCACCCTACCTTTTTGCTGGTTCTGCTGTTCCAGGATTTGTTTGGGGGTACTGTTTTATGGTTGTCTGAAAGTGAATATTGGAGAGTTATGGTGATTTACTGCTTACTCCATCATCTTGGCTCTGAAAAACTGTTTCTACACTTTCTATCATACAATCTATGACCAGAATGAGTAGCTTTGGATTTTCTCCTCAACATGGATTGGACAATATGACCATATCCTGGAAAGTGTAAGAGAAGAACCTTCCCACAACACTGTGAAGGACTTTCAGGGCCAAACAGAAGATTTTATGTTTAGTACTGGAGGCAATAGGGAGCCACTAGAGTTTATTGAATGGCGGTGAAGGGTGATATGGGTGTTGGTGTTAGGAAGATCATCTTTCTTCTGTTACCCAAAGCAAACAATTGTAATCTTCATGCCAGATCAGCTCACCTGGATATAGTATCATCTAGTCACAGTTCATCAAAAAGAGTTCATTCATATTCTCTGATCTTTCTTGAACTATGTCCATATATAGAAGTGTGGGTTCAGTGGGACTGAGTTCTTTTTTTTTTTTTAACATGGCTATTTTCTTTCTTTCTTTCTTTTCTTTTTTTTTTTTTTTTTGGTTAGGCAATGGGATTAAGTGACTTGCCCAGGGTCGCACAGCTAGTAAGTGTTATGTGTCTGAGGCCGGATTTGAAATCAGGTCCTTCTGAATTCAGAGCTGGTGCTCTATTCACTTCACCACCTAGGTGTCCCTTAACATGGTTATTTTCAAAGCAACTAATTACTATCTATTGTTTGACCAAATTCAACCAAGTGATTTAAAAATAATAATTTAAATGTAGCTAGTATTTTGTTTAATTTTTGTTAACTTGTATAGACATAAGCATAGGTATGGCTTTATGTACCCCAAACATTAGACAATGTTTTTTCACTTCATAGTAAGAACACCATTATAAATCCTTAAAGTCCAATCTGTTGTCCCTCTTGTGATGAGGAAAGAATGACAAAGTAAGGGAATTCAGGTTTGAATGATGTATAATAAGAATCCTGAGTGCCTTTAGACTACTTGTTGTTGTTCAGTCATTTTAGTTGTGTCTAACTCTTCTTGATCCCATTTGGGGTGTTCTCGACAAAGATACTGAAATGGTTTGCCATTTCCTTCTCCAGATAATTTTATAGATGAGGAACAGAGGCAAACAGGGTTAAGTGACTGCCCAGGGTCACATAGCTAGTAAGTATCTGAGGCTAGATTTGAACTCAAAAAGATCTTTCCTGATTTCAGGCTTGGGACTTTATACATTTATACCATGTAGCTGTCCCGTTTAGATTGCTACAATCCCTCTGAAGGTATATAAAGACCTTTGAAAGGTTGGCCAGTAGGGATCTGGAGATATCACTGATTAAGTTAGCATCCCATCTTATTAACCTAAGAAATAGATGGGGTAGCATAGAGTTGCAAGCTGACACTACTCAAAACTATTGTGAAGATCAGCATGACATGGAGGACAGCTCACTACTGGTATCCCTTAATGATCTGGTACCATAAGATATAAGAACAAAACAGAAATATCAGTACCATATCTGCTCAAAATGCTTTGGTAGAATTAGTGCTGATCAATAAAACAAGCAAACCAGGAATGTGCATGAAATTGAATGTAGCTATCAATGCGTTTCCTATATGCCAATACTACATCATAAAAATTTAGAAATAGGTCTCACCAGTATATGTAAGAGCTTCATATTGCTCTTGGTCAACAATATCCTCAGCTCCAAGTCACACGCCAATGTATGCCAGATCAAGTCAAGTTAATCATAAGACATTACTTAATTCCTAAACCCAAATAAGATAAAAAAAAACGAGAAAATGAGGAATTAGTTAAGGCTGAAATGGGATTTTTTGAGTCTGTTAATGGCATGAATCTAACTAATAGGTCAACTATACCAAAATAGGTTATTATTTTTCAAAGCTAGCATCTGTTATAACTATCATGAATGATATTATAACAGACACTAGCTTTGAAAAATAATTTAAATATTTAAATATTTCTGTGCCTGCTCACAATTTATTTTACAGCTGGCACCACAGCAAGTACCATAAAAAGAAGAAATAGTATTTAGGAATATCCCTAAGGACAGTCATCAAATACCACTGTTGAAGGTGTGCCACAGAGAAATAGAGAAAACTAATAGAAAAATGTTAGCGTAGGAGGGAGTAAGACAGCCTAGGATTCTCCACAATCTACTCCAACAAAGATAGAGGAAAAGTACCAGATGGATCAATGATTGGGAAATCCAAGGAGAAAACATAGTGATTTATTTTTTCAGCCAAGGATTGTGGATTCATCTCACAGATACGGACTAGGTGTGAACCTGTAGCTCTGACACTCTAACCCTGGAACAGGTTTTCTGATTTAACCAAGAAAGTGCTGGTCGATATTTAACAACTGACTAAAAAAAAAAAGTACCCATGGCATACTTTTAATTTTAATTTGCGTTGTCAATATTTTATCCATTACTTTTAAAGTCTAGACAGTCATAAAGCAATAAAATCCTAATTTGTATTTGTCTATTTTGAAGGCATAAATTCTTCCAATGAAAATTTAACAATGGTTTTCATGATCTAGTTAGAAATGTCTCAAGCACACTCCTAGATTTAAACCAAGGGCACAGACCAGGGATGGGTCTTCAGCTCTGTCTATCTGACCTCAGAGAAGATCTCTGACTTGGCTGAGGGGGGAATAAGCAGAGTAGAGAATAGAAACTGTGGTTTGGAGGTGGGTAGGTAGTTAGGGGGGATATTACAGATCTATCACATTGAACATGCAGAGTCTTACATCTAACTGATAATTAATGGCTGAGGACAGCAACTATGACAAAGCATAAGCCTGTAATTGCGTTGTGCATATGCAAATATGGGCCTGAAGCCAGCCAAGTTCAAACTAGTAGGGCAGTAAAAACACCAAATTCTAGTTAATACTGCTTATAGATCATTGAAAGCTTGCAACTACCTAGCCTTAGTCACCTCTGAGATACTTAAGGAATGTAATACTCAATACCTAGAGAAAATATTAAGAGAACTTTAGCTCTTTATTATATCAGGACCATGTAAAGACCCAACGTTCACTCAAGAGTTCATAGTGCCTAACCCTAACTCAAAGAACCAATTCAGGAAGTAAGTTTAGAAAAATGAGTACTCAAAGAAAAAAAAAAAGGACATGGATGACAAAGAACTATTACAGAGCCAGGGTCACCAAAGATTGGAACCCAGAACAGAATAAGTCCAACACATCTATAAGTATCGCCTCAAAGAAAAACAGTTCCATATCCAATAAAAGTCCATTTTTTTTCATTTGTAGGATTATACTCAGTTTTTCTGAAGAAGTTATTTTTGGTCATAAGCCTGTATCTTTTGATTTTTGAAATATTGTATTAGATGCTATCAGTTCTTTGGTAGCCATAGCTGCTAAATCTTGTGGGATATTGATTATGGTTCCTCAATATTTAAAAGCTTTCTTTCTGACTGCTTGGAGTTCTTTTTTTTCATTGACCTGGTAGCTCTGGATTTAGAGTATGATGTTTTTGGGAGTTCTCACTTTGGGATTTCTTTTAGGAGGTAGATTCTTTTGCCCTCTTGTTCTCATAGATATAGACTTTTTTTTCTCTCTCATGATTTCTTGAAATATGATATGTGTTCTTAATTTTTTAAGCTGTTATTTTCTTCAGGACTTTTTGGGTCTCCTTTAGCAAGCTGTTGACTTGTTTTTCATGATTTTCATGCATCACTCTCATTTCTCTTCCCAGTTTTTCCTCTTCTTCTCTTATTTGCTTCTCAAAATCCTTTATGGGCTCTTCCATGGCCTGGGACCAATTCAAATTTTTCTTGGAGGCTTTGGATGTAGGAGATATACCTACAAATAATCATGGCTTTCAGGTAATCCAGTGATTCTTAAATGATCTCTCCCTGACCTATTTTCCAGGTCAATTGTTTCTGAAATGAGATATCTTATCTAAACCACCAAAGGGAATGGAGGAGTAGGAGATAGCAGCACTGCTCACCCCTCAAAACCATTTGAAAAAAGATCCAAGGAGACTGCCAGATCAAGTAGTGATTGGGAAATCTAAGGAGAAACCATGGTAGGTCATAGGTAGCTCAAGGTCACAAATTTGACCAATAGGCAAATGACCAAAGATTAAACAATAGAACAAGGATGGGCCAGGACTATCAAGGCGGTCCCTGGAATCCACATGGGCCTACAGCAATGTTGGTCTGACCCTAGAGCTGATATTAAATTCATCTCCCTGGGCTCAGAACAGAGTTGTGCAGGTGGTGCTGCCACTCTGACTCCACTGAGATATCCAGCTAACCGGTAGATCTAGGGCTGGTCTGGAGTTGAGCCTCTAACTCCTTGCAGGGCAGTGATGAGACTATCACCTGATTGCACAGCACAGGACCCTTTGAAAATTTGCAGCTACCTGTCATGACCTGTCCCTATTATCACTAAAGAATAAAGCACTCAATACCCAAAGAATTTAGTGGCAGAAGCTCGGATTAAGATGGGCCAAGACTATACAAGGCCACTAGAGACCCATAAGAAGTATATGGGGTCTGGTCCAAACACAAAGCCCCCATCCATGTAATAAGGATGTAAACAAACAAAAAGATAAAGGGCTATGCCAGGAAGTGATAGGACTTATCTGATATCTACCAAGGGGTTTGCCCCTACCCTACAAAATGGGTGAGTAAAATTTTCCCTAAAAGTCAATAAAACTATACATAGGATTTGACTGCATCATGTTTAAGGATGTGTATATGAATGCCTCATTTCATTCCAACATCAAACCTAAACTTACAGATCACTGGCTGGAGTCAGGCTTGCCACTAATACAGGGATACCCAAAACACAGACCCAGAAAGGGAGAACAAATCCAAGGGAAGTATAAGCAAAGCCTCAGAGAAAAATAGAGCTTGACTACTATATCAATTAGGATTCCTAAAAGAAATCTAGCAAAAGTTTTAAATATATATATATATATATTTATATGAATATATATAAATATATATATACATATAAATTAAATGAGAGCACTAGAGGAAAGAATGGGAAAAGGACTGGGAGCTTTGGAGGAGAGATTTGGAAAGTGAATTAATGGCTTAGGACAGGAAGCTAAAAATCATACCCAAATTACCTACTCTTTGAAAATTAGAATGGATCAAGCAAATTAATGACTCCACGAGACAAGATAATTAACTTAAATAATAACTTTAGCAAAGTTACATACTACACAGTTACATACTACAAAGTTACAATCTACACAAACTATCACATTTCTGTATAATAGAACAAAACATAACAGGAAGAGATTGAAAAGAAATTTAATTTAAAATAACTACAGAATGTATACAATACTTAGGAGTCTACCTACCAAGACACACAAAGGAAATATATGAATGTATGAATACATCTACAAAATACCTTTCATGGAAATATAGACTTAAATAATTGGAGAGTTTTGTTCATGGGCAGGCCAAGTCAATTAACAAAATGACAATATTACCTAAATTAATTTATTTATCTAATACCAAAAAAATTAAACTACCAAAAGATTACTTTATTGAGCTGGAAGAATGATAAATTCATCTGTAGGAGCTTCTGGCCCACAGACTGAGGGGGAATTGAGTGACTGATCAGAGGGGGATTTCAGGGATCTCTTTGCTGGTGCAAGATTCTCTTGCTTTACTCATGCTTGGATCTGGATCACAGTTCTGGGTGGCGATCCTAGGGTGAGGAGGAGTGCTGGTGTGGTAGAGCTTGTACTGATGGTGGAGAGGGAATTCTCCTCACAGTTCCAAGGTAGAAAAGAGTGCTTGTGGTCACTCCTAGACAAGAGCACAGGCCAAGAAAGGAGTAAACACCTTGCCCCTGATCATACCACCTTGGAAGAACTGAAAACATACAAGTTCCTAGAAATATCTCTGAAAACAGCTGCACAAAATCCTCAAAACTTGGGACAGTACATTTTCCACACTGGAAGCAGACCTCTACATTAACAAAGAGTTTATAACTCAAGTAATTGGCTGGGATCATGAGCAAACTTCACAAAAAAGCCAGACCATAGAATCTTTCTTTGGTGACAAAGAAGATTGAAACATACAACCAGAAGATAACAAAGTCAAAGCTCCTACATCCAAAGCCTCCAAGAAAAATTTGAATTGGTCCCAGGCCATGGAAGAGCTCATAAAGGATTTTGAGAAGCAAGTAAGAGAAGAAGAGGAAAAACTGGGAAGAGAAATGAGAGTGATGCATGAAAATCATGAAAAACAAGTCAACAGCTTGCTAAAGGAGACCCAAAAAGTCCTGAAGAAAATAACACCTTAAAAAATAGCCTAACCCAAATGGCAAAAGAGGTCCAAAAAGCCAATAAGGAGAAGAATGCCTTAAAAAGCAGAATTGGCCAAATGGAAAAGGAAGTCCAGAAGCTTACTAAAATGGATGCCACTATGGTAGTAGAAGTAAGAGACAATGCTTGTTAATTGAAAAAAAAAAGTAAGTAAAACAAAAGTTACATTAAAAAAAAAATGGAAGACACATGGAAAGATATTGGAAAAGCCCTACAATATTAAGAAAACATTGGCTTCCTTAAGATTTACAACCAAAGTGCTAGCATTTGTCTACCTGGCCAGTTTTTACATATTTTCTGGCCCTTTGCATATGCAACATGGAGTCAAGAATGTCTCAAGGAAATGTCTTTGCTCCCCTCTCTTCTATCTGCCATGCAGTGTGAAAGTTAAGTTTGAGAAACAGGTTATAAATACATGTAAGGCCTGAATTTTGTTCTTTGTTATTTATGAAGCAAATTATTGATGTAATGACATGTGACTGATAGTAAAATGGCATTGTCTTTTGAGGAAGAATTAGGACAGATTTAGAAGCTCATGATTATTAATGAGTAGACTGATCTCCAAACTGATTTTAAAAGTTTAGAAATAACTGAGAATAATAGTTGGGGAGACTTAGGTGAGGTACAGTTTAAGACTGGTCATTACCATTTATCAGTTTCAATAATTCAGTTGGTTTGTTTAACTATTTTTTCTTTGTTACAAGGGATTGCTTAAAGCAGGGCCATATATTAGGAAATGATTGTGATGTCAAAAATGAAAGGCATGAATAGAGCTCAACATGGGCCTGATCTTTGTAATGAATATCCAAATTGAGCTGCCAATTTTATTTGTTATTTAAACCTGGTTTCCTAATGAAAATAATGAGTTCTCAAAAAAATAAAATAAAAACCCAACTGATAATATTCTAAGGCATGAGATCCTCACTATCTCCATCTTTAAAACAAAGTTGTTGGATTAAATGACCTCTGAGCTACTTTCCATTTCTAAATCTGTGATCTAAGATCCATTGCTGTTGTTTGTACTATCACCAAATTATAGTTCATGAAATTCCAGTGAAGTAAAATTTATACCTCAGTTACTCAGATTGTTACCTGAATGGGGTTGATTCCATAGCAACGTCAGAATAAAAATATTTCAGTACTACGGAAATTTTCACTATTGAAGGCCCATCTTGATTGTCCATTTCAGGAATTCCAGTTAAACCAGAAATGTTGCCACAATCATACAGATACCATTGTCTTATGAATTAGTGCAGAGAGGCAAATACAACAAGCAGCTCTGTTACATATTATTTTTGGTGGGGGAGGGGTGAGGAGATCATATGGAATTATAGAGCAATGGAGAAACAAATGATGGGTTGATTAAGTTATCTTTAAAAGATAAACAGCCTGAATAATGTGCAGGTATTCACAAAATATTAAAAGAACAAGAAGGAGGCTGCCAGTAACACTTGGCTAAAAATAAAAATGGCTCACGTTGTTATGTTTTATTATTTTCATATCACTTTTCTCATAACAATCCTATGTGTTAGTACAAGTATTATGATTCCTGTTTTAAAGATTAGGAAACTGAGGCTCTAAGAGGTTTATGACTTGACTGTGTTCATTGATTTAATAAGTGGCATAGCCATGATTAGAACCCAGGGTTCTTTGTACTATACCACAGCAGTCACAGAAATATCTAAACAAAAATTGTACTTAGTGCGTTGTAATTGAAATACTCAGACCTTTAACTTTTAATTATTTTACCGGAAATAAGTAGCAGAGTAGATAGAGTGCTATGCCTGGAGCCAGAAGACCTGAATTCAAATCCAGTCGATACACTTACTAGCTGGGTAACAAATCATTTAACCTCTATTGCCTCAGTTTCTTCATCTGCAAAATTGGGATAATGGCAGTAAATATCTTCCAGGGTTGTTGTTAGGATCAAATGAAATAATAATTGTAAAGCACTTAGCACAGTGCCTGTTACATAGTAAGAGCTATATTAACATCACCTAGCAACTATTATTATGTGGGCCAAAGACAATTGGGATAAAGAGGTCTTTTAGGATACATCCCACAGACCACTGATACATTCATGCTGGGATAGGGGAAAACTCATCCCCCTGAAACTGTAACCCTTGCTTCTATGACAATGCCTGGGGGATAGGATTGTAGCTCCAAGGAGAGGAATGTCATGGAAAGAGGACACTGGAAGTTGCAGCCTGGGAGCAGTTGCAATACAGAGTAATACAAATCAGGAGAGAACCATGAAGGGAAGCAGTGACAGCAGGAATCTTCTTTCTCTTGCCCTAAAACACACACACACACTCATATATACACATACACACACACACACACAAACACACATAAGCACACACAATGCCTGTTCCATCATTCATTCTATGATAATCATGACTCTGGAAGTAACTACATGGATGAGATCATGGATTCATTTATATATAATTAACATTTCCAAAACAGAGAGGCAGTGTGCCATAGTAGATACAGAGCCCATCTTTTAGACAATGTGGACTATAGACAGATACTAAGCTAGGTGCTAGGGATACAAAGACAAAAAACAAAACGAAACAATTTTTGCCCTCAAGGAGGCTGAGGGAAGCTAGGTGGTGCAGCAGATAGAGTATTGGACCTGGAGTCAGGAAGACTCAGTTTCCTGAGTTCAAATCTGACCTCAGACGCTTACTAACTGTGTAACCCTGGGCAAATTACTTAACCCTGTTTGCCTCAGTCCCCTCATTTGTAAAATGAGTTGGAGAAGGAAATAGCAAACCACTCCAGTATCTTTGCCAAGAAAACCCCAAATGGAGTCACAAAGAATGGGACACCACATAATTTTAAGAAACTGAAAGAAAGAGAGAGAGCATTCCAAGTACAGTGGACAGCAAAAGCACAGAATGGGGAAATAGAATACTGTGGTGAGGAATAAAAAGGTCGATTTCTTTGAAGAATCAAAAAGTGTGTGAAATCCACTTCTTTCTACTCTAAATCACTTTGTAAACTTTTTTTTGGTAGAAGATGGGATTTTATTTTTTTAACTTTATTAATTTATTTTGATTTATCAACAATCACTTCCATAAGCTTTTGAGTTTTAAATTTTTCTCCCCCTTTCTCCCCACCCCCCTCCCCAAGATGGCACGCAATCTGATATAGACTATACATATATATTTCTATTGAACATATTTTCACATTAATGATGTTGTGAGGATTAGAATCAATAGGAGGAACCACCAGAAAGCAGAAACAAAACACAACAGAAGAAAAAAAAATAGTAAATAATATGCTTCAATCTGCATTCAAACTCCATAGTTCTTTCTTTGGATGTGGATAGCATTTTCCATCATGAGGCCTTTGGAGATGTCTTACATTGCTGAGAATGGCTAAGTCTATCAATATTCGTCATTGTACAACGTGGCTATTACTGTGTACAACATTCTCCTGGTTCTGCTCACTTCACTCCGCATTGGACCATACAAGTCTTTCCAGGTTTTTCTGAAGTCTGTCTGCTCATCATTTCTTATAGCACAATAGTATTCCATTACATTCATATACCACAACTTTTTCAGCCATTCACCAATTGATGGACATCCTTTCCATTTCCAATTCTTTGCCACCACAAAAAGAACTGCTGTAAATATTTTTGTACATGTGGGTCCTTTTCCCATTTGTGTGATCTCTTTGGGATACAGCCCAAGAAGTGCTATTGCTGGGTCAAAGGGTATGCACATTTTTATAACCCTTTGGGCCTTATTTTTTTAAATGAAATAAAAAATCCTTTTTTTCTTTCCTTTTTTCTTTTTTTTTTAAGTTGAGATTCTTTGGAAATCAAGTCCTAGCCCAAAACCTGCCAAGAAAAGTTCAACACAGGACATTAAGAGATAAAATAGGTGTCTGAGGATATGGTATGTATATCAGATGTTGAAAGTGACTTGAATCAGAATAAAGAAAACAATGTACTCTTGTAGAGATATAAACTAGCAAATAAACAGCTTCCCAAATCTCAGTTTTTACTGACACAAGACATCTGGATACTTTAAATAAGAATTCAAATACTTGGCAGTGTGCCCCAACTTGGAATCCAGATCTTCTGAGGCTCACACATCACAATGATGACAAAATGCTTCCCTGCCATGATCTGTCGTCACAATATCATCAGTCAGTATTATCTGTACCATGCAACACATTTTAAAAACCTGGCAACCCTAGGTAGAATATACTTAAAATTTCCCAGTAATCTATTATTTGATCCTATCCATTCATTATGTACTGAAAGTCCTATATATAATATGTAGCAAATGATGGGTCATTCATTTCATTCCAATAGTCACAAGACTTTCCCTGGAACTCTCTGGCTTAGTAATACAAAAATGAAAATTAAAGCAGTAAAAAAGTTATTTTAATATTAGAAATCCAAGGGTGATTTTAGTTTGAGTTTAAAGGAAACATATTTCATCACACTGGAAGGATTCTGGAGAACAGACGAAATGATGTGACATGAATAAATAAATGCTCTGGTTCTCAAGGTCCAGGTTTTACATGGGCGCTTTTTATTTGTGTGTGTGTGTGTGTGTGTGTGTGTGTGTGTGTGTGTGTGTGTGGTGTGTGTGTGAGAGAGAGAGAGAGAAAGACAGAGAGACAGAGAGACAGAGAGAGACAGAGACAAAGACAGACAGTCTTTGCATTAATTGTGCTCCCTTAAAGCCTTGACTGAGAAAAAAACAACAATAGTATTTTATATGAAAAGTATACCTATCCAAAATTCCAGCATGTTCAATCCCATAAAATGATTTTCACATGCCATAATTTCCAGTCCCCTCAGCATCCTGTTCACACTCCTTTCTACGTACTTCAGTTTGTCAGTGTTTATCACAAAGTGTATCAGAGGTGGAACTGAAACTACATGTTCCTGCCTACAAGAATGGTTTTCTAATGATGATGTTACACTGTTTCTTTAATAAAAATAATAATTATTATTATTATAACAAAAAATAACAGTAATAATAAAGGGTGAAATGGACTAGGAGCATGATTTCACAAGAGGGAAATTCAAAATAGCAAGATTGGAAATGTAAAATGGCAAGATTGGCACCAGAGAAGAAATGGTAGTTGAAGGAAAGAACTGAGCGCAGAGGAAAGGAGTTGTCCCATTTTGTGTCGAAGGACCATCAAGAACAGGTTTCTCTGTCCATGCTGCTGCTAAAGTTCAGCTAAGCTTGGCTTCTGCTGTAAATAGCAGAAATAAATAGTTTCTCCCAGTCATGTCAGTGTTGAACTTTTGAGTAATTGATGTGGTGGTACTCTAAAGACCTTGAAACTTTACCCCATTCTGTGTAGGACCATGAGGTCCAGTACTGACAAACAAGACAAGTTTGTCCATTTAGCAATCTCTCTTGAACTATACCCCCAACTGTTACTTTCATTGACAGTCTTCATTCCCAGAGAATTATTATAAGATTACTACTACTGCCATTGGGGTTTAAGAGCCTGAGATATTATCTTCCACAATTCCACACAAAGTTCGTGGTGCAAGTGATCTTAAGCTTAAAGAGCTCATGTGAAAAAGGGGGAAAATATAGTTCCTAGTTAGTAGAAATCCTTTTCTCTCTGTACGGTATCTGTAAGAATTTGCCATTAGGTGTAGTTCTCTAATGAATTCTAAGTTGTAGAGACTTGAACCTGCCTGTCCTTTGTGTCTCCATTTGGTCCTTTGTGTGTCTCTTAGATCCTAATATGAATGCTACATCAGCCATTGCCATTCTAGGAATGCTGCTAAAGACTATAACCAAACCTTCCTACTTTTCAAAGCACAGACTGGCCAGGTGTTGAAATATTTCTATTAGAATATCCAATTCTAAATTGGTTTGTGTGTGTATATATATACATATATACATACATATACACACACATACACACAGAGGCTAAAATATATCTAATTCTTTCCACCAATCTCAATTCATTTCCTGTGAGTAATCTGATTTAATCCAATTATCAAAGAATTTCACTCCTTCCAAATTAAGGGCTTTGTTCATATGTAGTATATACTTATGATTAATTGATTCAATAAAACTGTCTAGAACTTGTTTGAATCTAGTTTTCCCTTGTTATTGTTTCTTGATTCAATAAAGATGTCTGGCCTATTACATTTATATTAATGGGGGAATTCGAGGGTGGAAGTTGAACACCTTTTTATATATGGTAGCCCTTGACTTCTTGGGCACAAGAAATGGAAGAGGTTTTTAAAAGCAGATTATCATTTCTTTCTTAGAGAATACTATGATTAAAGTAATGAATGAAAAAAAGTATTTATTAGCACACACTACCCTTCCAAGCATTTTGCGCTCAAGGAGCATTCATTCTAATAGAGGAATGAAGCCATAGGGGAATAGACTTTTTAGTAGCAATTGATTTCATCATATAAACATTAAATCTCAAGAGACACAGTTTTGTTTTTGTTTTTTTCTTCTGATGAAATGATAAAAGAAAAGTTAATGTTTGGGGAAGTTAAAGTGGAAGATCTGAACAAAAAAAAACTTTATTAAGACTTTATCTTGTTTTATATAGATAGAGATTCCTGGGAAAATTGAAGAGGATGTGTTCAAAGACGTCAAAAAAAAATAGGTTGAGTCACTTATCTGAGTGAAAGAAAATATCAGTCTGGGTTGTACAGACTAAGCAAAAAGCTGATGCACTGAATTTTACTTTTCAATTGGTTGTTGTTATTAGCATAGCTATATCCTGAGTCAAAACACTACGAGTCTTATGGTAGATTTTTTTAAGGGGGAGGGAGGGATGAAATTATTTAATTGGTTTGGACCAGTAAAGACATGTATGTGCCTTTGAGAAGACTGAATCAAAGAGGAATAAGATGTCCACAAGTATTCTGATTTGTGTCAGACGACTGAGTATACAGATTTGTATATAGCATCACAATTGCTGGGCTCTACATAAGGTAAGAAAGGAAACATTAGACTTTTTGTAGGAGTTTCATTTAAGGAGCATCTTAAGTGTATAATGGATCTTTTTTTTTTTGAGAGTTCAGATTTATGAGAATAAAGTCTTGTTTAACTAACTTGCTAGAGGTTCTTACAGGTGCTACTGCTATGTCACACAGGAGAAACGCTTATTTAAAAGATTATGAACACTATTAAAGAAAAGCATTCCATAAGGCTCTATATCAAAGTTTATTGCCTGAGATAAGGAGTCAAGTTATCTTGAGCAAAGTAGCTTGTTAGACAAAAACATGGCTCAAAACAAGGAACAGTGAATAGCAGTAAATGATACCTTCTCCAGATAGAAAGAAATTGCCAGCAGGGGCACCATGGGGAATAGTTTTCAGGGGCCTCATGTTTACATTAGCAGTCAGTGACTTAGAAAAAAATGTCAAAATGAAGATCTCTAAGTTTGGGTGGTAAGACCAGTGACATTAAAAGGCTTCCAATCCCTTCGTGTTTTAAGTTGTGTAAGAGTTGTCAGAATGAGGATGACAAAAAAAGTTCTGAGGTAAAAAAGAGAAGGAGAAAGAGATAACTAAAGACACAAATAAGGATGGGGGCAATGTACAAAAAACTACTTAAATATGTACAGGGAAAGAACAATCTACAATGAGACTAGATAAAAAGTAACCATTCTAGGCTATAATAGCTTAAGATTATGGACGAACAACAATAATAATAACAACACCACCAAAATAAATGAAATCCAAGTTCAAGAGCTTAAAAAAAAAAGTTAAGAGTGGACAAAATAATCAAAACTGAAATTTGTGAATATTTGACAAGATAAAAAGAAATTTAAAAACCTACACTTGATAAGATGAATGAATTTCTCTGTCAGCATAAGTTGGGACAATTATGAAGCAGTGAAGACTGTAAAATAAAAAAAACTATAGAAAAAATTTAAAAGAATACTAAATTTAGGTCATTTCAGGGAGGACTGAGTGGAGTATATGCAGATGCAAAGAATATTCATCAAAATAGTCTGAAAGCAATTGGTCATTAGTCATAAGATAGTTTATGTTTGCTGAATAACTAACAAGGATCAATTATCTCCACTTCAAATAAGAGAAAATTGAGAAACAGGGACCCCTAGCCCTACTTTTCCATGTTAGAGACTATAAGAAATGTACCCTCTGGGGCTTGGGCCTGGGGCAGAAGGAGGTTAAGAGGGAAGGAAAGGTCTATAAAACCTTCCTCTGTCCTTGGCTGGATTCCCTGGCTGCCACTGGATTATTGCTCAGCTGCTGTCACTAGCTTTAGCAACTACAAAAAGCACCTTTTATGTCATTTTCTGGTTGCAGATATTTGGGGCCCTCAATAGCAGGAGCCACTATGAAATCTATCATAGCATAAGCAGGAATGCCCCAGAGCTGAGTTCTCCTTGAAGCTGCCCATGTGTCCTTCGCCTTTTCCCAGGCTATGTCCCTTGACATATGACCTTTGGGAGAGTAGGCAGAGTGGTTATCACAGAAGTTCTCTGTCCCTTCTTTGGGACAGAGCAAGGAGCACATTATTCTCACTTCACAACCTATGCTTGCTTTGCATGAAGTCATAGAAGAATAGTATGAGAGGAAGAGAATTGATGTTAACAATTGTGGCATGCATTTCTCAAAATAATAAAAAGAAAGAGCCTAGATATTAGCAAATACCACACCTTTGAGAAGGAATTAACTGTTCTTTCCTCTAAGGTTTATTTGAATGAAAGTAAAAAGAGAAAGAATTGTCTTTTCAGTAAGACTGGCTGAATCAGATCAAGCCAAAACATGTGGTCAGCTTTAAATCGCCACAGGTCCTTGATATGACCAGACCAAATGGAGGAGAAAAGGAAACACCATTTCTATTGTGAATATAGTATTACCACAACCACCTTTCTAAGCAAATCAGAGTAGCTCTAGTATTCAGTTCTGCTCCATTTCACCTACAGTTACATAGATCTAGACAGCCTTTATGTACTTGCACAAAGTAGAATATTTTTTCCCCTTGTAATAGGATCAGCCTCTGTAAATAACTGAACAATCATTGAGAAAAGTTGTGTTTGTGTTTCTAAATCCAGTAGAGGGTAGAGAGAGAGAAACGAAGAGCATAAATTCATTCCAAACCACATCTAAAATGTGGGGATATTGGCTGACCAAGAAAGCGGAGGTTCTAGACATTTTCTATTTGATAGAGTGTTTGATGCAGCCTCTCGTAAAGATTCCTGGTAAAAGTGGTCACAGTGGCTGGAGAAAGCCAAACCTCACACTGGGATAAAAGGCTATTTTGTAAAACCACGTGCAGAGTAATGAGAAGGAAATCTTTTGTCCTGTTTAGAGGCCATGAAGTACAGCAGCTTGTGCCACAAACTCCTGGCTAAATGTGGCTCTTGAGTGTATTTTTTTTTAAGATAATATGAAATGTTTACATAAACTTCATTCCCTTCCATTTACACCATAGACCAGATTCAGAATTACCAAAAATTCCATGAAAAAGCATTCTCTCATGAGCTTTCTAGCACCAATTTCTAAACTCCAGAAATTGTCATAAATTGTAAATGTCTATTGAAATATCTTGGAAAGACCCAGTCTGAATGTGAACTTCAAGTTTTTTAATATGACCCATCACTGTTTTAAATCTAAATTGGTCCCAGACAACAATGTGGACCATTACCTCATTGTTTATTCTTATAAATTAGAAATATTAGAAACTTTGATTTATAAAGTTTGAGGGAAATACTGTAAATTTCTCAGCGACATTTTTCTCTCATATTTTGGGTTTTGGCATGCATCTGAGAGTTAGCTTTTGGCAGGTTGGTGACAGCAATCAGCAATATTGACTGAATGATATACTCTTGTCAGAAACTATGGTTCTCTGTTCCTTCAGCTATATCAAAAATATAATGGGAAGTATATTTAATGGAGCCTCATTATAAAGCTTTGATAGACTATGGATTCAGGTATTGTGAAGATCAAACCATGAGTTCTTATGCAGAGTAATAAAGAACATACTTTTCTTATACCAGAAAGACTTTGTGTATTTCCAACCCCCCTCTTTTGGTCTAGTAATTCATTAGTACAGGGAACCCTCAGATGGCAAAACTCCCTCTAACAATCCAGATCAGCGTATGCTCTGCAAATTATGGTCTTGGAGAGTTGCCTGGGGCACTGACAGGTTAAGTGAGTAGCTCAAGGTCACATACCCAGTATATGGAACTACGGTCTTCCTATTTATGAGTACAGATCTCTCTATCCATTGTACTATGCTGACTATGGAAAGACTACAACATGAATATTATGCCCAAGGAGAAGAACTGATAGAGAAGAAAAGATGGAGCAAGATCTCTGATGAAGGTAAAAGATATGGGATTGACAAGCGTAAGTGAAGAGAGGATGATGAAAAGAGACAAGGGGTTTAAAAAAATATTGAGTCCATGAGAAAGGTCACAGGTAGAGAGGAAAGAAGAAAGGGAAAAAAGGAAGGAAGAAAAGAAGGAAGGAAGGAAGGAAAGAAAGAAGAAAGGAAAGCATGAAAGAAAGAAGAAAGGAAGGAGGGAATGGAAGGAAGGAGGAAAAGGAAGAAAGGAATGGAGGGAGAGAGGAAAAAGGGATGAAGAAAGACATTTATTAAATGTCTACTGTGTACCAGGTCCTGTACTAAATGAAAAATTCTCCAGGGCTCCTGGGCATTGTGACACACTTCTGTAGCTCCTATTGTTGTGGTGAGAGTCTGGCAAATCATTTGACTTCATGAGTTCTGAGTCACATTAAGAAAAGGTTTATCAGGGACAGATAGCCTGCCCTAAGTCCATCATCAACACAGTAAGTCCTCAGGAGGCAGAGGGACACCAGGCAACCTAAGGAAGGGCAAACTGTCCCAGGTCAGAAAAATGGAGCAGTTTAAGAATATCAGTATTGGTATCTGGATTATGAGTTGTCAATGAATTTCTAGCCTGAGTGAGGTAGGGAGACCTAGTCTCAAAAAACAACAACAACAACAACAAAAAAACTCCAAGATGACCTAGCATAAAGGGTTGTAGAGTGTGTGTGTGTGTGTGTGTGTGTGTGTGAAGCAGGGCTGTGTAAGGGTAGTCTTCTTGCCACTGTAATTCACAAGTACTAAGGCCTATAAGGAGAGTCTCAAGGCCATTTTTCCTTTTTTTCTTTTTTTTTTGTCAAAATGGACACAAGTTCTGTACAGGTTTAAAAAAATCCAGCACCACAACCTTTTAATTTATGACCTTACGGAAGATTTTCAGTATAAAAGTCATGAAATAAAATGGTGACAATTCATCCTGAAACATTGAAAAATAAGACAAGGAATATTTTCTTGTATATTATCTCAATAGGAAAGATACACTAAGTTCTCAGTTGAGCAAAGCATAGGTCAATGTTCTAAAAACTATTGATGAACAGACAATTCCTAGATTGTCTGCAACCTTAAATTTAAATCTTAGCCAGGAAGACTCATGAAGTAGAAAAAAGAAAAAACAGCCTGGTTACTTGTCTAGTTGAATCTTTTTTAATGTAGTTTTGGTGAAGAAGGTAGCATGGCATTGTCTCTGTTAAGCTGTTATAACCATATAAAACCACCAGTCCTCAAAAGAAGAACTTGCTCTGCATCAAATTTTCAGAGATGTAGTTTAGAATCACAGGGAGCTGATAAAACCTAGATTTCTCTTTGCAGAGTGCTAGAAAGTATATAAAATTTAAATTTATTTAATTACCAGGCACTTAGGCTTTGGAGCATTAAAAAGAATCAAATGACAAGTGTTCTGACCTTCAGTTGGGGGAAGGGAACCTTTTAAAGGTCATGTGACCAATATACTCAGATGGTAAAACATCCATCCACTGTAAGGTAAAAGGATGCTGATGTTCAGATCTTATCTCTGGGAACTTAATATATTTATGAGTGTTTATTTCATTAGGCCATTACCAGGGACAGAAAAAGGGCACTTTTTATGGGTTGAAATATTCCCACAAGAATCACAAACTCAGAAATTAGAGATGGAAAAATTATGTTAGGTTATATCAAGCCAATCCTTCTTGGCTAGTGTTCCATACTCCATCCCCCAAAGTTTAATCCAAACTAATCTGACTCAACCAGTGGGATTTCTCCCCCTTCCCTTGAGGTACTGACTATTGCACAGTAAGAACATTTTTTCAAATACGAACCTGCATTGTTATCTCATGAATTCATCTTAAAGACACTTCAAAAATTTTAATGGCTTTTAAAATAGGGAAACTCCAAAATTAGATTGTGGGAAATGAGAAAGGTCCATGAATTAATTAAGTGTAGCAGTTAATTAATGAGTAGTATCTAGTAACATTATACCATGCTGAAAGGTACAAAACACAAAGAACAATGTTGCTATTTAGATTTCTTTATTAAATAAATTAAAAAAAAAAACTAAACAGGAAACAAGGTGGAGGAGAGTAGCCTAATGCATCTTGGGTCCTGAAAGTTCCAGAGGTAATCCTAGTCTTTAAAATTCCAAGACTGGACCATCTGTTGTACCCAAGAGCATCTTAGTTTTGTTAAGCACCAACAGCTGGAAATGAAGTACAATAAGATCTCCTTACATGGAACCCATTTAGAACTAAATCCCACAGTTTTGAAAAGATTCCAGAATCCTTCCTAATTAGGATAGACAAACAACACTTAAGAAATTTTACTTGTTATAAATAACATCTTCCTGGCACTCTGCAGCACCACCCTAACTTTATAGGGAGTTTATGAGAAGAGCTTAACCTTAGAATACAGAAAATTTCAGAAAGGCATGGACAGTAGTATCTTTAAAGAGATTTACTAAACTCCTGTTTTTGTAGTAATTCATCTTACTAGCTTCTGATCCCTTTGGTAAAAATGTGATCCTATCACTTCTGTTCAAGCATCCAAAGGCATGTGAATGATAAGTGATCTTGTTACTTATTAATAAAGCTAGAAAGGTATGTAGCAGAAATGAAAACTCACATTTCCATTCAATTCAACACATAGTTATTAAGTGCCTATCATGTAGGCATTATGCTAGATGTTAAGAATACAAAAATGAAAAATGACAGTCTCAGTCCTAAAGAAACAGATAGTCTATTAGAAGAGGGGGAGGTATTGTCTCTATACAATGATAATACACATTAGATAAAAAAGGTTAAATATAAAAATAGCCTAATAACATGGCTTGAAATATTTAGGGAGTGAGCAATCAGGCCTTGGGGAAAGAAAGCATCTCAGAGGAACTGGTACATGTACTGTGCCTTGTGGAAAAGGTGAAGATAGGGTTGGCATCTCTTCTAAATATGAAGTGTAATCAGTGCAAAAGCAGAGATAGGGTAGGACAGAATGTCATTGGGGAACAAAGTAGTCCATTTTTGCTAAAATCTGTGTGACAAAGGAATAGTATTAAATAAGCCTGAGAAAGTACACTCAGATTCAGATGGGTCTTAAATTATAGTTTGAGGAATTTGTACTTCCTTCATTAGGCAATGGTGAACCAATGGAATTCTTTGAATTGAGGGAGTGAAATGGCCCTACTAAGCTTAAGAAAGATCAGTTCTGTGAAGAATGGGTTCAAGAGAGGAGAGAATGAAAGGAGACTGTTTAAAGGCTACTGTAAGAGTTTAAGACTGGTAATTAATGCCTAAACTAATATGAAAGTATAGGTATAGAAAGCAGGTATTGACTATATGAAATATTTAAAGGGTTAGGTGTCTAGGTATAAGCAACTGATTGTACCTAAGGAGTGAGGGAAGTTAAAGAATAAAAAAAATTAACCTTGAGGTTTCAGGATTTGGGACTCAGGGATATGGTTGATACCATCAATCATAAAGGTGGAAATTAGAAGAGGTGGGGGAATTTTGAAGGGAATGGGAGGCATTCAGTTAGGGAGATGCTAAATTAGAAATGTCAGAACAATAGACCGGTTGAGAAGTATAGCAGTCAGGAATGAAGTTCAGAAATATGGGTCTAAATGTGAGACAATGGGGCTAGATATGAAAATTTGCATAAAGCAACCATGAAGTCATGATTGTGGATTAAGTTTCTTAGGGAACAAAAACAGAAAAAGAAAAGAGAGTAGAGGACAGAACCATAGGGGTTGTCCACATTTAGAGAGTGGAAAGGGAAAAAGAATCGAGAGAAATTGAGAAGGCAGAGAATTTGAAAACAACAAAGTCATGAAAGCCAAAGAAAGAGAACATTCAGAAAGATGAGGGTGATAAAAATACACCTTTTTAGACATTCTTGGTAATCCTTATATATCTCATTGACACGTTATAACTTGCTAGTTATCTGGAATGGGAGAACGAATAGAAACAATGACTTGTCCCTTCCTCATATATAGGATTACCTAGGATGTCTAACCCATGAAGTATGGCAATTGAGAAAATTGCTTAGTGAACAAGAACAGAGAATGAGAAGAAAGTAGAGTTTAGAACAATAGGGGTTGTCCACATTTCGAGTGAAAAGGTAAAAAGAGCCAAGAGAAATGTCATTGACTGGATTGAATGGGCAGCTTTCCATTATTCACAGGAAAGAACCCCCTTGATTCAAAACTTTGTCCCTTCATAAAGGATGCTTCCATTCAGCTACTCAGTTTCATGGAATTTATAATGCACAAGATACAGTATTGCCTCTAGTACTCAAAAGGGCAGATTTGTAAAAATGGGAGGCTCTATTATATGTCCCGAATATATCACAAGTAATAAGTGAAACTCAAAATGCAGATATTTTGTGGAGCATTATTCTGGCTAACACATATCCTCTATTCTACCTAGCGAGCAAAGGAGTAGCAGACAATGATTGGCTGTTGTCTTGAAATTTCTGATCACTTCCCAAAGGATAGAGAAGCAGAGATCAGAATAATTCTTCATTTTTTTTTTCTGTAGAAAGTCTTCCCAGTTGGCCTGGTTGGGTAGAGTAATTGCTTTCCTTGCCTGATGGACAGAGAGCAGTCTTTTCCTTCCTGACCTCCATCCCCATTCCCCAAAAAAAGATGGGGCTCAACTGGGTGGTAATCCACTGTCATCCCCTTTTAGGAATACTTGCATGCACTGCATATTTAGTATTACATTTTGATGGTTTTCCATGTTTGGCTCTGATAGTGAGCATGTATAATCATATTTATTGCATATTTATTTTCTTATTTTGAGCAAAATTTTCTATTTCATAGGGTTCAGTTAGCAAGCATTTTATTTTGCATTGCTGAAAAAATCCAGAGGTTAAGAGAACAATGGCCTGATAGTTTCAAGGGGAAGAAGTGTACCTAGAGAGTTTCTATATTAAGATCATGACCCCAGCAATGTGGCAGAACAGTACAGATAAAAGCTGCCACATTGTATGGATTGGTTTTCTCAGTGCAGCAGGAAGTGAGGGTGTCTTAGGATAGAGAGAATTGGAGGTAGAGTCGATGTTTTAAAATTTGGAATGGCCTTTATGAAGAAAAGGGACAGAATTTCAATAAGAAGTAAACAATTTTTTTTAACGCAGTCATGAGAGCCAAAGTGAAGTGAAATAGAACAAATCTTCAGTGAACTCAACAATGTTTGGTGACTTCCTCCAACACTGTTGCACACTTAGGAGTCAAAAAAGAGAAGGCAGATATTGGGGGTTACTCAGGATTGGTAATTTACAGTAGAGGACCAGGCAAAGATGGTGAAGGATTCAAAGATAGAAGAGAAGGTATCATTGAAATGACTACTCATGGACTTCCAACTAAGAAGGAAGGAGGGTGAACTATGAACTTGGAGGATAAACTAGGAGAACAGTAAATAATCCAGGGACCAGAAGCCAAGATGAGAGTTAAGAGCAGAATCAGGAGTAATGAGGATTAGGAGAGGTGGTGTCATCTAAGACACTTGTTGCTGGGCCACCTTCTCAGGTGACAAGGTATTGAGTTTAGCTACAGAGAATGAGATAAGTAGCTCTTAGGCCATACATACATAGGACCTATCATCACCTTTCAGATACCCTCTTTGAAGGACTCAGTATCCTGGCTCTGAATCAGCTTAAGGCCTGGCCACAAACAATACATAACACACCCTGGGAGTATCATAATAGTACTCAAAGAACTCTTGAGTGACTTCCATAAAAGTTACACAAAACAAGCATAGTGGAAATGCAAAGGGAACCACAGAGAACCACAGCTGGGTTGTTGCTGACTTCCTAAAGCTGTTTACTCTTTCACTTTCCCATATAATTATGGGCCGAGCAAAAGATGAGCTATTTTGAAAAATGTGCAGGAGCAGTGAATCCAGGGTAAATCTAGCTTACTTTGTTCCTGAATTATATATATGTAGAACTTTTGGTTCAAATATTCTTAACCTGAGTTGGGGGGGGGGTCAGTAAACTTGGTGTTTTATTTTACTTTTATAATTATCCCCAAATAATTGGTTTCCTTTGTAATCCTATGTGTTTTATTTTATGAATTAAAACTATTATTATGAGGAGTTGATAAGCTTCACCAGTTTGCAAAAGGGGTTCATGAAATACAAAATAGATTAAGTACCCCTGCTTCAAAATTTATCTTTGGCCTGATTTAGAAAGGTCAAGGTCACCCACTACTTCCTGGGTCATCACCAGTCATTTTGACTTTTGTCTTGCCACTGGACTTTGATGACTCCGGAGGACAGAGTTAGGCTGGCGACTTTGCTTAATTCTGCCTCACTTAAACCCATGTCAAGACATCACCCTTGTGATGTCATTGTTCTCTTCAACGATAAAGAATGAACAACAACAACTTCAACCGTGTTCCTCTGCCTTTACACTTTTTGCTAAAATGTAGGACAGGAGTTTGTTGCCAAAGAAATGAACTTCAAAATCCAATGTCATAGAAAGTGAACAATTTGGAACGATGGTCAGGTCCAGTCCATTATATTGTAAACACTTGGTGTGCAGAGATTGTCTTTTGTCTCTTTTTGTATCTCTAGCATTTATCATAGTGCCTGGCACATAGTTGGCATTTAATAAATGTTATTGATTGACTGATTCAGTTGCAGCTATCTCAGTGAATGGCAGAAACATATAGGAAATGGAGGTCCCTGGAGTTAGATCAGGATGTTAGAAATGTCATCAGTGTAAATATTGGAATTTCTATGGGTAATGATAAGGGGAAAGTAGGAGAAGAATACTTTAAATTAAGTGCCAAAATCACTGAGGAAAGTCAATGAATCATTCAAAAAATACATAGAAATGATCAGAATGAAATTCCGAAAGGGACACAGATGAACAGGGCAGTGTTGAAAGTATCATGCTAAATTTGAAGTATATACAAAAAGAAAATCATGAGGCTATCCAGGAGATTAGTGGATTAGTTGATGGCATTAATAATCAGCAGGAAAGAGTTGTATAATCACTTGACCAGAACTTTAAAGGAGAAGTTGCTGACTGGCAGGGGCAGAGGAGGGTCTCTAAGGGGCATGTAGAGCTATGGTAACACCTCTACCTGGCTCATAGTATGAGAGAAAGTTTCCAACACTGGAGAAAATAAGGAAGGTTGAAAGATGAGGGGAAAGCAAAATTTTGCTTAAGTGATTACAAAATTTCAAAAAAAAAAGAAGTAGAAGGAGTGTAAGAGAAGGTAAAGGGGAAACTGCTGACAGTAGAGCAGGGATTCCAAGAGAACAGTTGCATAGGCAGGGACTAAGAAAGGGTAGGGTTGAGATGGATCAAAGGAGAAGATAGACAAGGATAGCAGGAGAAAGTGATTTATATCTTCTTTCATTCTGCTATTGAAAATTTTGGTAGTGTTTTGGATGACAGGGATCCAAGGAATAGAAAATTGAGAGGTCAACTGAAGTGAGCTTCTAGTCACTGGCAGGGATAGTTTAAAATAAACATCCTAAAAGAATAAATCATTAGCCCTAAGGTTTCCAAACTCTGCACTGTGACATCTTGAGTGACAGAGCAAACTCACAGTGGCAAATTTTCAACCAAATTACTTAACAAACAGAACTGTTAGGTATTCCTTTTGGCCTAGAGGTGCTATGAAAAAATTTCTCAGGAACTAAAGGTGACATGAACCTCCAAAGTTTGATAACCTCTGCATTAGCCTCAGTTATCTAAGTGGCTTATACCAGTTTGTTCAAAAACTAGTTAAAGCCAGTGATTTTGGATTCAGAAGTGGAGAGATAGGAGAGTAGAATGTCCCCATGCCTTAATGGATGATGTCACTCTATATTGCTTTGTTGACATGGAAGCATGGGTAGGGAGTCTTGATAGGTTGAATACATTGCTATGATTCATAGGTTGCTAAAAACATGTGCTCTGGTATAGTTGCTTGGGTATTTTAAATTGTAGAATAACAGGTGGCAATTCCTCAGGGGGAACTTTTGTACTCATCACAATTTAGATTCTAGCATACACCAAATTCAAATGGATCTACTCTCCCATTCTGATTTCAGCTTGTTACCCACCATAGCTGGATTGTTATGGAGCTACTTCTATCCATTAGGAGCCCTCAAGATCAGGTATAGTAGAAATGAGTAACTGAATCAAAACATTTTATACTGCTTAATTTGACTCTACAACTGAGAAAGCCAAATATGGTCAAATCAGGTGCAAGGTGTTAAAGAAGGTAAAAGGAGGCTTAGATTCCTAAAATTCAGCCACTGCTTAGATTCTTAAAATCTAGCCATGGTTTAGATTCTTATACTCCAGCCATGGCTTAGATTCTTATAATCTAGCCAATAGCTCACTAACATTCAGACTCCTTAAGAGTTTGCCCAATATGACAGATGTTCTAATGAACCTTGGCGTTGGCTGAAAGAAGGCTTGGGTTGAATTCTTTCAGGCAGGACCTGTGTGTTGTGATTTTGGGGTCCCAGTACCCCTAAACCCCTAAATCTCATCATTTTGGTGACCCATACAAGGAAACTGCCTAACCCCAAGTTCTTCTCTAGCCAAGACTGGAAGGTATATAAGACTCCCCCCATCCCCCTTCTTGCTCTGCAGTTGGGATTGTTCTCCAAGCACCAAGGCTTGGAGGTGCTTTTCAGGCAGACAGTTAAGAAGCTAAGCTTGCACTTAGCCTGATGCTCTCAGGCTCTCTGTCCACTGGGTCAGTTCAAGGCCAGGGACCTGGGTACACCTTCTGCCGCATAGAGGACAAGGACGGACGCCCTATCAGGGAGTGTATGCCCAATTCTGTCAGTTCTCTTGGCCTTAGAGAACTGGGGAAAACTGCAGTTGCTTTTTGATTCCCTAAGGCTTACTGACTCCCTTCCCTCTATACCCCTGAATTCTCCTTCATGGAGGTTACAGGGAAAAGTTAGAACAGCTAAAAATATCTTGGCAGAATTTGGAGGTTTTGTGATTGATCATTAAGGAGTTTTGAAACTTCTCCTTATAACCCTGGTCACTCCTTTCTCCCACTCCCTTCCCTTGACTCAAGAGGGTATGTTAACCACTGTCATAGGAGAAGAGTTTCACCCTTTACCTCTCACTTTTGATTTTCCCTCCCCCACCTGGGAAAGAAAGGAGGGGGGAGGGTCAGCAGCTACAGCCTGGGCCTCCCTGGTAATGGCCTTGGGCCCTAGGGCAACCTTTGCCTGGAAGCATCACCCAGGTTCAGCACATCCTGCTCAAGGTAAAGAGACTAGCCTCTGAACTTGGGTAAGCATGCTCTTTTTAAAGTTGTAGGTTTAACTGTTAATGATGAGATGTTGATTCTCTGTGTAAAGTAATTTGGAAATGCATTTAACAAAACTGAAGTCATCTGATTGGTAATGGGTTTGTTTCAAGTTTCAAATTGATGAACTTTCTGTATCAGTTATGTTAAGCAGCTTTTCATGGTTTGGTTACTGCTGAAATAATTTGGCTATTATTGGTTATTGTTTTAATGTGTAAGCTTGCCAAAAAGCTTGTTTGGGTTTTTGATTTGCTGAGAATTTGTAAGTATATAGAAATCTCTAATGATTGGCTTTTTACACCAGGACAAATTTAAATTTGAGATGTAAATGCTGGAAAAGTTTTCCTAAGCTGTGATTAGTGAAACTTGATGTTTGAGGTAATAAAAAAAAAATTAAAAAAAAAAATTTTAAAAAGGTCATTATTTTATTTTGAGTTGTCTAATGGATCATAATATTCCATTGATAAATCAATAATCCACTATTTGAGAAATGCCACAAGCTACTCCAAGAGAGTGTGATACTGGTGGGAAGTCAGCATTGGGAAAAAGCTGAGAGGACAATTTTAACCTCAGTCTAAGATGGGAACCTCCTGGCTCAGTTTCCCATTATGTTCCTTTGAAGAGGAATGTTACCCACCTGGCTATTCCTGAGTCTGGCTATAAAGTGGATTTGATATAGCATGGTTGGAAAACTGAATTATCTGAAATCAAACAGAAACTTGTTTAATCTGGTTTATCCTTATGTTTTATCCTGGCATTTAGGCCCTGCAGTCTTTTCTGTCAGATTTGTGTCTTCTAGACTACAGCTCATTCACCTACAGTTGGTAGTAAACAGCAAGTACCAGTCAATGTCTCCTCATCATTCCCTGGATGCAGCCTATGCTCGGTTCCAGTCAACCTCCTCTTTGGGACCCCCTCGAGGCAGAGCCAGCTCTATGCCCCTTGCCAGCAGGAAGCAGTTTCAGAAACTGAGACCTTCGCCCTTACACCAAAAGAATTTGGGTCTCATTTGTTTGAGGGGGGAATGATGAGGATGGGATCTAGACCTCAAAAAGGAAAAACCCTGTACTGTCCCACATGGTCAAATCTCTGGCATTCCCCTGAGGCTATAATCCCATCAACTGGCCTTTCATCCTGGCTATACCCAATCTCCCAATTCTCTGTTACCCTTAATCTAGTTTAGCCCTTGGGTTGTTTTACCTCCCTATTGCCCCAGGCCACTTCCCACCCTTAATCCTATCTAGGCTACATTCTTACTTGGCCACAAGGTCCAGGTCCCTGGAGTTCTATTACCTCATAGACTACTTGGCCACTCCTAGATCTCTTCCACAGTCTTTCTGTATATAAGGTCCACCTTGTCTCCATTAAGATGCTCAGATTCCTAAAATTAGATTCTTATAATCTAGCCAATAGCTCACTAACATTCAGACTCCTGAAGAGTTTGCCCAATATGATGGATATTGTAATAAACCTTGTCTTTGACTGAATAAAAAAAAAAAGTTAAAAAAGAGTTTCTTTGTTCTGGTCTCAAGGAAATCTCCTTATAAAAAGTGTGATGATCCCCCATGACACCTCATTTCATCTCCCCTATGGGATGTGAAAAAGATCCTTGCTCTATATAGATGTTACCACTGAGGGTGACTGATTGAGTCATGGTATTTGGAAAGGATTGGTGATAGTTGCACACCTGGCCTATACTCTTGGACTTTAAAAAGAGAGAAGACAAGTCCAAGAGAGGGAGATATAAGCATAGACTGGAGTTGAATAAAAAGCCACACACATATAGTATACTTACATGCCTGTGAAGGATATTAGTTACTCATGCTGCCTTCCCTAGGGAAACCCTTGGTCCCATAGATTGCAGCCATGGAGATCCAGTGGCAGATTACTGAAGGTGTTCTTGGAGGAGCCATGTAGTTTCAGAAGAGGAGGAAAACATGACCCAACAGAGGACAGTAGCTGAAGCATTGGAAGAGGAGCAAGAATTCCTAGTCTACAGGGGCAGCTAGGTGGCACAGTGGATAAAGCACCAGCCCTGAGGTCAGGAGAACCTGAGTTCAAATCAGGCCCCAGACCAAACGCTTGACATATACTAGGTGTGTGACCTTGGGCAAGTCACTTAACCCCAATTGCCTTTAAAAAAAAAATTCCTAGCCTAGGACTCCTAAAGGTAAGAGGAAGAGTTCCTAGATAGCACTGAGTTCCAGGACCAAGCAGAGGGTTGAAAGAACAGGAGGAGCAAACCTGGATCTTGTCTTTATACTGTGAGTTATAAAGGAGTTGACATTCTAAAAACCACAGTTCCTTCTCCTTCAGTAGAACCTCAACAAAAGGGAAGTCCTATAATTCTGGAGACTACTACAGTTCCCTAGGTGGAAAGAGGGATTCAGGATAGGAAACTATAATTGTTTTGACTATGCATGAGCTCAAGTGTGAGTTCTTAAAACAATTTCTAGAATGTGAAAGATTGAATAATATCATCTCTCTCTCTCTCTCTGTCTTCCCCCCCACTTTCTCCCTCCACATACACACATTCATACATCCATACATATATACATCTATCTCTGTCTATCTATCTGTATGTCTGTCTGTCTGTCTGTCTCTATCTAAATTCTGTTAGGCAGAGCACTGTCATGGGGTGGGGACTGGAGGCTATGTTTTACCTTCCCTGCAGAAATCTATACTTGAGTCAAATTTGGAAGTTCCCAGGGGAAATCTCGAGTGGGAGAATGAGCCAAAGAGTGATTGATGAGAAACACCTAAGATTGAATTAAACCCACAAAACTTGGTTTGGGGGACATGGTTTAAACAGACATTAAAAAGTTGGGAATGAGACTAGAGGTCCTAACCATATGCTGGGACAGTAATTCCACAGTAGTTCCCCCTCTCAATTTTTGGTCTAAAATAGTCTTTCATGAAAAGATTAAAGTACTTAGTTAGATGGCAATGTTATACCCAATTTAGTAGTAGAAAATACTAAAACAAGGAGAAAAATTATTGTGCTATGAGTCAACAGAGAATCTAGGAATAGAAACAGGAATCTTAACTCCTACTTTCCTCTATTATGTCACAGCCCCCTTGTGGCATTTCAACACTTCAAAACAAATAGCAAGAATCACTCTGTATGCTCTTATCTACAGACCAAACTTGCTGACACATTGTTAGATGATTGAGGGGATGATACATATACATTTTTCCAGAGCCCGTACTAAGAACTTTCAAGAATAAAACAAAGCTACTGTCATAAATTCAGCTACACATTTATATGTCCCTAAAGTTTTCCTAAAATATGTCAGCAATTACATTTGAATCTAAAAAGTCAACTGATGTGCTAAGCAGAAGTGAATTCCATGTTTGATGCATGGCAATACTTGAAAGCAAAGAGGCTGCAGCTGGTTGAGCTGAGGAGGGAAGATGCTATAAAAGGACAAATTAGGAAAGTTGTGGCCAGTGACCTTGCACTTGAGTATTATGCAGAGATAAATTTAGAAGGAAAAATAAAGATTTCTCAGCCCCCAAATAATTTATTAGAATGTGAGGTGACTGATAGAGATCCAAAGCCTGAAACAGAAGTCCAAATTCTGAATCCCTGGGATATTCAAGCATCTCTCTTTGGTTAGGCAATTATTAAATAGAGAGACAGTTGGAAGTAATATTATTCCCAGACCAACAGGTCCAAAAAGGGGAAAAGATGAATTTTTACTAGAAATGTCAAGAGTGATTATTTTAAAACAAATAAAAAATATCCTTGGCCAGAGAAATAGGAAGAGATGCATACATAATCAAGAATTAAATTAGGAACTAGATAGAGCTCATTGATGATTTAACAACACATTTCCCTAAATGAAGATAATATTCTTAGGTAGCACAAATTTTCTTATGTGCTGTTTTTCATGGGGATAAGGATAGGGATGGAACCAGTGATTTCATTGGTACAGGGTACTCTGGATGAAGAAATTCCTTCTACCAACTCATATCAGGGCTTTCTCTGCAACTTATAATCTCAAGATGTTGCCTAGATGACAGAGCATTAATTAGGTGTTTGCAAGGTACCAGGTATATGAGTACAAGCAAACAAGATAGTCTTAGCCTTTAAGGAGCTTAAATTCTAATGGGAAATATAACACATAACAGGGTGCTAGATATAGGGGAGTCTCTCCTTAGGCAAGGTGAGAAGATTGTAGGAAAGGTCATTGAGGCTTAGTTCCTGGTAACTTAAGACAAAGGACTCACTTATCACAGCTGGGTATGTTCAAGTTTCTTATAGGGTTGGAGGTATCAGAAAGTGGCTCTGTACTGAGGACTCTCAAGGAAGTCCTTTGAGCACTGAGAGATTAAGTGACTTCTCCCAGGGTCAGTGTGTGTCAGAGGCAAGACTAAACCCAGATTTTTCTGTTTTTGAGGGTGGCCTCTATCTACCATACCATGCTGTTTTTTCACATTTAAAATTTTCAATTCAACGAACAATGAACATCTATAACGTGTGAGGTACTAACAAAAGAAACAACATTAGGAAGATAAAATGTATACAAAAATGATAAAAAAAATATAATGAATACATAAGAGAAAGTCAAAATAGTGTACCATGAGCATTCAGAGGAGAGAGAAATCACATGAACTACAGGCATGTGTTTTGATTATCCGTTAAAAGTGACTTGCTGGGGCGGGAAATGGAAACTTTAGGAAGAAGTGAATATTGACTCCATAATACATAAGGGGGAGAAAACCAATAATACTCTAATATGCAATCTAGATTTTTGGAAATTAGATTTCAGAACTCATATAGGCAGAATGCTGTGGCCTAAAATGTTACAGGGGAAGTTGGCTCATGATGAATTGGATTGCTCTCAACAATAAAATGTCTCTCTCTCTCTCTCTCTCTCTCTCTCTCTCTCCCTCTCACACACACACACACACACACACACACACACACACACACACACACACACACACACACACACACACACACACACACACACACCCCTCTATTCTAATGAGGAAAAAAAGGGGTGGTCAAGTGAACAATGTGGATGCCCAGGAAACTCACTGATCAACATAGATTTTAAAATACACATAACTGAAGATGAAAAAAGTATAGCACTGAGGATGTAAAAATTCTAAGAACAACAAAAAGAGCTTTTAATGTGTTTTATAATCTGACTCCAACCTATCTTTCTAGACCTGACTGTGAGACAAATTTATAAATTAATTGGTCAGAGCTCATGTGACCTAGTGTGAGAAGGAAAAAAAATGAGTCTTTGTTAAAAGCCATATTCTATAGGTAGCTTCTGAATTGCTGTTAGTTAATGATGCTTTTCTGTTTCTTCATAATCAACAGTCTCCATGGCGTTTGAGACTCTTCTTATTCAGTATTTCAAATGTTCTATAATTTCATCAGTGTGGATATACTCCTTTCACTGACACAGATCACAGAACTTACATGCCTCAGTGAATGGTTGGATCAGCTGCTGTGGCTAAAAATTCACTTTGGTAGCCAAATTTTGGTTAATGAGCCTTTGTGAACTCAACTTGCCTGGATTTGAAATGATAAATATATGCCATTTCATCATCTTTTTAGACTTTTCTGTGTATGTAACATGAAGTTGTTACTATTAAATTGCATAGTTGTAGTCTACTTTTATTGTTATTTTTTACTTTTGATTTTATTTGAGATCTTGCAATATTGTTTTGGATTTTTCATATCTGTCATGGCACAGTAAATTTCCATTAGATCCTCTCACTTTTATACCTTTCACTTCTAGCCACTCAGTTCCTGTAATTATTATAAAAGGCTTAAAAATAAGTCCTAACTACTCTAGAAGGCAAAATTTTCTGTGGGTAGAAGCAAGCATTATTATCTTGACATTCTTGACCACTTAGCATGGTGGCCAGACCTTTTGGATTTTAGAGGGCATTCATAACAGCCCCTAACATTTGTATATCACTTTGAAGTTGATAAAGTGTTTCTCTTTCTCTCTCTCTCTCTCTCTGTATTTATGTATGTCTACACTAAATCTCATTTGATACTCATAATAACTCTGTGAGCCAGATGCTACTATTGGACTCATTTGCTGATATTGAGAAGTTAAATGACTTGTGTAGGGTCACAAAACACCTAAGGAAGAATTTGAATTCTGCTCTTCCTGATTCTGAGTCCAGCACATTATGCACTACAACAGACTTTCTCTCAGGGAGAGTGGAAGGAATACTGAACCTGCCACCAGCAGTTTTGAATCCAAGTGTCTCTGCCACTCCATAGTCCTAAGTTATCTCTGTCAAATCATTTCATCTCTCCGAGCCCTTGTCTCTCCCCTCGTTGATGTCTGTGGTCTCTTCTAGTTGTCATATTCTTTGACTTGAATCAGAAGCTTCTGATTTGAGGCAGTACCACTGACTTTGCATAGCTCTTGTGCAGTAGCTCCAAAATATCCAACTAGCATCTAGAATAATACATGGAAAAGACAGAGCTTCCATCCTTAATGATAATGATAATGCATGTATTAAGCACTTACTGTATGTCAGACCCTGTGCTAATTGCTGTGGATACAATACAAGCAAACAAGACAGTCCTTGCCTTCAAGGAGCCCACATTCTAATGGTAGTGTGCAGGTGGGGAGAAGGGATACAGGCCCCCAATGTATGGTTTGGAAATGGCTAACAGGTGACATAGAGGTCTGGTCCCAAATAAGACATGGTGTGAAAGACGATCTATCAGAGCCCATGGCTGTTCCAAGGGCAGAGTCCAGATCTAGAAATAGTGAGGATATGTAAGCACCTTGACAGTAGGAAGTATTTTACATATCTTTGTAGACCCATGTACCTAGGACAACGCCTTGTACACCATAAGTGCTTCTGAATGAATACTTGCTGCATTCAGTTGGATGTGCAGTACAGCTTTTCCCCGAATTTTTGTACATGGTTGTTTTTCATTCTCATTGATAGAAACCTGGTATGAATGCTTTGTCCTCATTAGCATTTATCTACCTTTTTAACTTGCCTCCTTATTAGCTCTTATTAGAATTGTTTTCCCCCTTCCTCCCATTAGAAAAATTTGGGAACATATTAGAGTGACAAGGTAACTGAGGCCTTGTTTTATATGTAACAGGATTATATTACACATGAAATACAAGCTTTATTTAATTAAAATCAATACATTGCATCTACTGTTCTGCCCGGTTTCAACTCCCAGGGAGCAAGATGCCCCTCCCAGGTTAAGTCCATCATTTCTAATTTCATCACCAATCTTTTAACTCAAGGCTTGATTGACATCACTTCCCTCAGCCTCCTCTCCCCACTGATTGGAGAGCCGAAGTATAGAGTATCAGACTCCACCTAATACTTTCCTTAAAGAGGGCAGAAACTCACTCCTCTCAGCATATTCTGCTCTGTTGGTTTCAACACCATAGAACAAGATGCCCCTACATCAGGTGTCCCATGGTCTCCCCACCCTCCTACCAGGCTCCTGTCTCCTTTTGTGAGTTGTCTCCTCCCATTAGATTGTAAGCTCCTTGAGAGCAGGGACTATCTTGGTTTTTAATTAATTGTATCCCTAGCACTTAACACAGTTCCTGGTACATAGTAGGCACTTAATAAATAATTATTGGATATTGGATACAAACTCAAAAATGCACCATTTTTTTTATCTCTGTGTTATCCCTCAGATTTACCATCACAGAACATATTGCTCTATGAGAGGTATGCAAGAGAGTCAATAGCTTGGAAAAGGAAGGATAAAAATTGACTGCAGAAAACAAGTCCTTGAAAAATACAATTGGCCAACCGGAAAAAAATCCACTGAAGAAAACATGTCCTTAAAAATACAATTGGCCAAATAGAAAAAAAAATACACTGAAGAAATCAACTCCTTAAAAAGTAGAATTGGCCAATTGGAAAAGAAGGCACAAAAACTCACTGAAGAGAAGAACTCCTTACAAAATAAAATGGGTCAAATGGAAAAGGAGGTATAAAATCTAATAGAAGGAAACAATTAGTTAAAAATTAGAATTGGGCAAGTGGAAGCTAATGACTTTATGAGATATCAAGAAAAAGGCATCAAGGTCAGTAACTGCACTGATGGTAAATTACTTAACTAGAAAAGACTACAAACCAAAACTAAAATAGCAGAATTGATGCATGCCATTTTGTTCACAGATGATTATGCAGTCAATGCAACCTTTGAGGCTGAAATGCTCCAAAGTATGGATCTATTCTCTGCTAATTTTGGCCTAACAGCACCAAGAAAACACAGGTTCTCCATCAGCCAGCGTACACCATCCGTACTTGGAACCGTTGGTTACAGCAAATGGAGAAATTTTTAATGCTGAGGATGAGTTCACTTCCCTTAGCGGTATGCCTTCGAGGGAGATTGAAGTATGCCTTTCCAGAGCTAACTCAATTTAGGAGACTCCAAAGGAAAGTGTGGTAGAGAAGAAATATGAGACTGCCTACCAAACTGAAAGTCTACAGATCCATTGTGGTGACTTTATTGTTGTATGCCTGTGAAATCTGTAGTCTACCAGTGCCATGACAGGACACTGAATTGCTTTCATTTGAGTTGTCTTAGGAAGATTCTGAAGATCACCTGTCAGCATAAGGTACCAGACACTGAGGTCCTGTCTTGAGCTGAACTGCCAAGCATTCAAACTCTATTGCAGACAGTGCAACACTGATAGGCTGGCCACGTAGTATGAATGCAAAACATATGTTTGCCTAAAAGACTATTTTATGGAGAACTCACACAAGGAAAGTACTCACATGGAGTTCTCAGAAGAAGCAATACAAGAACACTCTCGAGGTTTCTCTGAAGAATTTTGGAACTGATTATGAGACATGAAGACACTGACACAGGACTGCCCAGCATAGCATGCCTGCATCAAAAAAGGCACTGTTCTCTATGAGCAAAGAAGAATTGAGGTAGCTCAAAAGAAATCAGATGTGCAAATTTAAAGATATTTTCACTCCAAATGTTCATGTGGACTATTTGTGCCCTACCTGTGGTAGAGCCTTCCAAGCTCATATTGGTCTGATCAACCACTGCTGGGTACACTGTACCTTGACTCTAATGTAATGATGTCATTTTGGTCCTCTTTGAGAATGGACAACAACCATTTGTACATATGTGTGTGTGTCCAGATTGCCTAACAGGGGGTTCTACATCCCCTACCATGTGGGTGTGTGTAGCCTCCCACTATTCCCACTGACTATGTAACTGAACTACTTGGTATCTTTAAAGCTAGAGAGACTGAGGTGATCTCTCTCTTTTTGTTCCCCAAAGGTGAAGATCCCATTTTGCCCACAGCTTGGGTTTCATGAACTGAACTGGTAAGAGGGGAAGAATTTTGTTCTCTGCTCCTTCTTTTCTGCAGTGGTTCCAAGAAATGGGCCCAGGGGTGTTTCCATCTGTTCTATGTTGTTTGTCCCTTTTAGTTTCAAGGGCTGCCAATGATTTCCACTGAAGGAGAGTTTCAGCCATGGTGACCTTGAAGCCAGAATTTCAGAAGGGATGGTACAGTCAATAAGTCTGACAGGGAATCATTGAGAAGTGAGGGTACCCTGGGACTCAAGCTCAAAGGGGATTTTAGATGTGGAGATGAGACTGTTCTATGGCAGGAGTGTCAAACTTAAATAGAAAGAGGGGTCACTAAACCATCTATAGGAAATTCTATTGCTGCATATTGACTTAGAAAACTACATATTGACATTATCTATGTTCTATTTTATTTTTATTCATTTTGTTAAATATTTCCCAATTGTATTTTAATTTGGTTACAGCACCATGGTGGGAGACGGAGTCATTTGCAGAGAGCTTAGACATCCCCAATCTTCCTTAAGGGTACCAGAAAACCCTAGGAGGAAAGGAGAATCTAACCTACCTGACTTTCCAGTGAGTCAGGGCCAAGATGGTCAGTGGTCAATGTGTATGTGTGTATATACACACATACATATAGGTATGTGTGTACGCATATGTATATATTATATATAAATATATACATATAAAGACAGATATAGATTGTATTTATGTATATATGTACATATACACATGTACATGTACACACGAACGATCTCATATGTGTTTATACATGAATACATGTATTTGCACATACACACATATATGTTTACACATATCTATATCTATATCTATATATATCTATATATCTATATCTATATCTATCTATCTATCTATCTATCTCTCTCTCTCTCTCTATATATATATATATATCTCCTTTCTAGCTAGATGTTGGTAATACTTGAATTATGGTTACCTGAGGTTGTTTTCATCTTCTAAAGAACTTTTTTTTTTATATTTGTGAATGTGACTTCTGCCTTAAAACAAGCATGGCAATAACTCATACTTACTATATAGGACATACAATAACAAGAGAGAAAAAAAGACTTTTTTTTCCCTTCTTTGGAAATGGTTACAAAAATTAAGGAAACAGAAAATTAATGGCTCACATACAATAAATAACTCACTTGCGATTTTAAGTTTTGGTCCAGTATGGTAGTGCATGCTTGTAACCCCTGACACCGAGGAGGCTGAGACTGGTGGATTGCTTGATCTCAGAAATTCTCAGCTCCAGTAGGGTGAGCCAATCAGGTGACCTTACTACACCTCATAACACTGTGGAGAGTCCCAGGGAAGGGGCCACCAGGCTGCTTAAGAACAGTTAAACAATCCAGGTCAGAAATGGAGCAGGTCAAAGATCCTGTGCCAATTAATATTAAGATTCCAGCTACTGCAAGTGGCTGCTGTACTTCCAGCCTGGTGAGTTAGTAAGAACCGGTTCCTCCCCCCACACCCCAAAAAAGTTTTGCTAACATGGGTCAAATATTAAAATCCTAAATCACACTGTCACCACTGATAACATGTTTTAAATTAGATAATAGATGTAAAGTGTTTTTGCAAACCTTAAAGAACTATGTAAATGCTAGCTATTATTATTGTATAATTATTTAAATTATATATTGACACAAATTTAGGTCAGGTCAAAAAAGTAGAATTAAGTTCATCATGCTACACAAACTGCTCCTAAATATTTCCAACCACTTGGATTTTGCCCAATTAGACCGAGACCCAATGAGAACCATTCATCTCATTATGTTTATTGTTCCTATTTCTGTCTCAGATGAAATATCACAGGATCAGATTTCATTTTGAAAATTCTGATCTCCCATTTCTTTTTCCTGATGGAACCATTTAATTCAGATAAGGCAGAAAACAAAATATAAAGGAAGAGTAATGGTCTTTGAACTGCCACAGAATGTTTACTTTGAATGTATTTATTTTGAAAATCTTATTTGAAAAATGAAGCTCCAACTGTTAGAGGAAAAACAAGTCATCAATACTTGAACAGATTTCAAAGTCTCTTTGCCATGCATCTGGAGTATAAGGTAGGGTACACAGATTCTTCTCAAAAAAGTAAGTAAAGGGGAAGCTAGGTGGCACAGTAGATAGGGCTCCGACCTTGGAGTCAGGAGGACCTGAGTTCAAATCCAGCCTCAGACACTTGATACTTACTAGCTGTGTCACCCTGGGCAAGTCACTTAACCCCAATTGCCTCTCCAAAAAGCAACAAACAAAAAAGTCAGTAAAGGGGAAAAAGTGAGTAAAAATGAGGAAAAAGGAATATGATAAAGTATAGGAAAAAGAAGGAGTGGATGAGAAAGTTCCAAGTAAATTCAATTTAGTAAATATTTATTACATGCATACTGTATATAGATAACTCTAGTAGATGCTAGAAACAAAGAAAATTTAGCTAAATTTTTTGTATAAATGAGACCAGTTTTCAACTTTTAGCTCTTCCAAATTTTGTGACATTCATTCGCCACTGACTAAATTCACTCTAGAAAAGAAATAGCAATTGCTACTCAGGATGGTTTAACTTTCTGGTATATTATTCCAAAATCAGTAACACCGTATGAATAACAATAACCCTTAAATAGGGCTTTATATTCATTAACTCACTTGAGTATCCCCAAAACCTGATAAGGTATGAATTAGAGGCATTATTTTTATCACCATTTTGCAGATGAGAAGACTGTAGGTAGAAGTCAGATAGGGGCTGACATTTACATCCAAAGTGTTCAGTAAAATGCTTAGATGTAGTCATTATTTAATAAATGCTTATTGGCTGAGTAAATCAGTTTGTACTTACTACAAATCCAAGATTCTATCCTCTATAATATGTAAAACAAAGTAAGAAGGGCAGAAAATAAGAAGAGTCAGAGTCAATAAACATTTATTACATGCTTACTATATGCCATGCATTGTGCTAAATGCTGGAGATACCAAGAAAGGAAGAATAGTCCCTGCCCTCAAGGAGCTCACAGTCTAATGGTGGAAACAACACATAAAAAGAATCTTAAAATCAGGGAGGATTGGAAAAGGTACCCCGGCAGCCGAGATGGGAAATGATCAGGGGAAGTATATGTTTTTGAGCTAATTTCAGCTTGCAGAATGATGAGTTTCCAGAGATCATGAAGTCCAGGAAAGTAACTGACTGGGAAACAATGAGCACTACTTATCAGGGTCAGTTTCTTTGAAGTTAGCATGTAACATAGGCGATGGGCAAGAATACAGTGTTTGGGACCATAATCCCACCTAATGGTGTCCAAGTTGTGATGACTAAGCCTGTAGTATTGTTGGTCTGTACATAGAGTTTCATTGGTTTAGGATAGGAACTCTTAACCTTATTTCATATGTGTGTCATTGACTTTTTTTTTTTTAGCAATTTGGTGAAACCTGTGGAGCCCTTCTGAGAATAATGTTTTTGAATGCATAAAACATAATACAAAGGATTACAAAGAACACAAATTGTATTCAAATATACCTATCAATTTTTTTTAAAGCCAAAGAAGTTCATGGACCTTGGGTTATGATTCCCTGGTATAGGTGAATCCTTAATGACAACTCTTCTGCAATTTATAATTGTAGGGAGTTGCCTAGATGGCTTTGAGGTTAAGTAACTTGCCCAAGGTCACCCAGACAATATGTTCAAAAGTGGGATTTGAACCAAGATCATAGTGACTCTGAGAATGACCTTCTACCTACCATGCCACAGTGCCTCTCATCCATAGCATATTCATGAAAAACATATTAGTTGTAGAGTTATACTAAAAATGATTTAATTTCTTTGTAATTTTATTAGTTTTCTCCTCTTCAGGAACTGTCATCACTTGATTATTTGTAGTTTGGGTTGAAAAATGTAGTATAAATCATTTAAATCTCTCAATTTAAAATTTTATTTTAGCCATTAGTTTCAACTTTCCCCTTTTAAACTTTTTTAGCAAAATTATTAAGGAATACAATGATTCCATTTTAATTTCTTGTCTCTTCCTTTGTACCCTATTCTATGGAAAAAACTACTAATAGAGAAAGTGAGAACAAAAAAGAGAACTAAGAGCCAGAGACCAGGATGATAACTTACATTGGAAAGACAGCTCTAGAATGATTGAGTTGGCTGTATTGCCTAGTACTCAGATATTCAAATGGATTTGTTGTCATTGACTCATGAGTTCCCTCCAGTATTGTAGATGACAACCCATTCATATCTGCTTGTCCTGTGCAACTCTTATCAATGTTATTCCAAAGTTTATTACAAGAGGTCTATCCAGCATGCTGGAGGTTTTCCTGTATTTATCCAAACAGTGCAAGGGTATCAGTATCCAAACATTGCAAGGGATCACTCTGGTTGTTATCATCCCTCTCTCTTGCTAGATGACCAGCCCATATCTTCTTCCTGTCATACAGCTCCCTAATTTAGTCCTTTACTCTTGTTCTTTGTAGTTCCTTATTGCTTTTATCTTGCAGGGTACTCACACACACAACCCACCTCTCAAAGAATCACAGAATTTGAATGTAAGGAGGGACTTCAAAGTCCAAGTAGTCTATATATAGTCTATATATATATAGTCTGTATATAATACACATATATTTTTATAGACTATATATATATATATATATGTATACTCACTATAGTATAACTGACAAGAGGTCAACCAGCCTCTACTTGAAGATTTCAAAGAAATCTATACTACCTCTCAAGACACCCATTCCATTTTCGTACAGCACAAATGGTTAGGACATTTTTTTTTTTCTGACGTGGAGCCTAAATTTGATTCTTTTTACACTTTCCACCAATTCCTTTTGATTCTGCCCGCTGAGGTCAAACAGAATGAACCTATTCTTCCCTCCATGTGATGGTCCTTTAAATACTTAAATATAGCTATCATGTTCCCTCTGATTCTTCTCTTCTCCAGGCTAAATTTTCTCAATTCTTTCAACTGATTTTCCTGTGCTATGGATTCAAGGCCCTTTATCATTTTTCATCAGCCTGGTTGACTTCCTCTGGACCCTTTCCACCATCTCTTTCTTAAACCAAAGCACCCAGAAGTGAACTAAAAACCCAGATAAGGTCTGGCAAGAGCAACAGAAAGTCATTGAACAGTTATTTCTACTGTCTTCCAAGAAATCTTGAAAGATTTTCATGTATGGGTGGAAGATGTGTTGTTATAAAACGGTTGTTATGGTAGCATTTTATTCTACCTAATTGCTTTTTAAATAATAAACACAATGGAATATTATATTCTTTACACTTTTCAGTTAATTGTAAGATGAAGGTAAAGATGTGGTCTATTATTCAATAGAAAGTGCCCAATAGAAAGTCTGAAAGAGATAGATTTGCCCAGGGAGAATGAATTCTTTTAGTAGTTGCATAGAAAGCATTGTAGATTCCCCAAGAGAATGCAAGCCCCCTGAAGGCAAGGACTCTTTTCTTTTTTTTTTTTTAATCCCCAGAATCCCCAATGCCTAGCACATAATAAACATTTAATTAATGCTTATTGGGGCATGTAGGTGGTGCAGTGGATAAAGTACTAGGCCTGGAATTAGGAACACCTGAGTTTAAATCCAGCCTCAGATACTTAGTAACTGTGTAACCCTGGACAAGTCATTTAACCCTGTTTGCCTCAGTACCTCATTTGCGAAATGAACTGGAAGAGGAAATGGCAAACCATTCCAGTATCTTTAGCAAGAAAACCCTAAATGGGGTCACAAAGAGTCATAAATGACTGAAAAGGCTGAACAATAGCAGCAAATGCTTATTGACTGATTTTTGGAAATAACAGAAAGCTAAAGTGCCTGGATTAAGTTTACGACTATGGTTAAACTTCAGAATTACAACTTGGATTCCCTAGGGGAGCTTCACTCATTGGACTGTAGAGTCATTTGTAAAATTCTGCCATTAACTATTATGCTCATACTTTTCTTTTATTTGCTTTATCCCCTATCCAAACACATTCATAGTTGTTTTGTTTGGATATGTTTCTGGAAAGGCCTCTGCCATCTCAAACAGGACTCATCAATAACACTGGTGTTTTTTTTTTTTTTTGGACAGCTTTTTTTCTTTCCCAATGCCTTCTTTGGGCAACGGGAAAAGACTCACCAAAATGGATAAAAGCTTCAACAAACTAAGTATAGATTCCATTTTATGAAACTCTAGGAACAGGATGGGAAGGTAGTCTAATTAGGAAAAACAAAAGAGGAGTAGATACTACCATCCATCCCTCAACTACCTTCTCCAAGAGACACAGAGAGTATGTTATATTTATGTGCTTCTATGTGTATTAAAGAGTGGCATATTGGAAAGGAAGAGTCATTGGATGTGTAGCCAGAGCACTTTATTAGCTTTACTAGTATGCAACCTTAGGCAGTCATTTCATTTCTCCAGGCCTTAGTTTTTTCAGCTATAAAATGTAGATGAAGTAGATAATTTTAGAGTTTATTTCCAGGCCTAAATCCTAAGACCCTGAACTTCTAGAATAAGAGAAAACAAAACGTTTAAGACATAAGAGACATTTGGATTAAAAGAAGACACATAGTGTAGGAGAAAGACCACTAGACTGAGAATTCAGTTTGCTAGCTTTTTTTTTTTGGATCAGGGACCTGTATCAGTACATTTTTGAGCACATACCCTCAATGTGTTTATAGTAACTTATTTGTACTTGGGTATACTACTGTTTGTTGTTGTTTCTCAGTCTTTTCAGTCATGTCCAGCTCTTCATAACCCCATTTGGGATTTTCTTGGCAAAGACATTGGGGTGGTTTGCCATTTCCTTCTCCAGATCATTTTACATATGGGGAATTGAAGCAAATAGGGTTAAGTGACTTGTCCAAAGTCACACAGCTAGTGTGAGTAATTAAGTTGTAAGTAATTGAGGCTGGATTTGAACTCATGAAGATGAGTCTTCCTAATTCCAAGTCCAGTGCTATATCTACTGTGCTACTAGCTGCCCATATATTACTGTACTAATAATTACTTACATTATAAAACTTGCACATTTTTTAAAATTTATTCAATATTAATTTTTTATTATTCAATATTAATTTATTTTGACTTATCAATAATCACTTCCATATGCTTTTGAGTTTCAAATTTTTCTCCTCCTTCCTCCCCACCACGCTCCCCAAGATGGCACATAATCTGATATAGGCTATACATTTACATTCATATTAAACATATTTTCACATTAATGATGTTGTAAGTAGAAATTAAAACCAATAGGAGGAACCATCAGAAAGAGGAAACAAAATTCAACAGAAGAGAAAAAAATTAGCAATTTGGCTTCCATAGTTCTTTCTTTGGGTGTGGATAGCATTTTCCATCACAAGGCCTCTGGAGATGTCTTAGATCCTTGTATTGCCAGGAAGGGTTAAGTTTATCAATATTAGTCTTCATGCAACGTGGCTGTTATTGTGTACAACGTTCTCTTGGTTCTGCTCACTTCACTCAGCATCAGACCATACAAGTCTTTCCAGGTTTTTCTGAAGTCAGCCTGTTCATCATTTCTTACAGCACAATAGTATTCCATCACATTCATATACCACAACTTGCTCAGTCATTCCCCAATTGATGGGCATCCTCTCAATACAAAAAGACATTTTAAAGGTTGATATGAAGATTGAATAATATTTGACTCTAGAGTCAATAGGGAGCCAATGAAGTTTTATTGAGTATGGGAGTGATCTAGCTAGACATGAGTTTTAGGAAAATCACTTTAGCATCTATATAGAGGATGGATTGGGAAAGAAGGAGACTGGATGGAGAGAGAACAATTTTGTAAAGTTTAGGCTTTTGTAATAGCTCAGGTTGGATATGATGAAGGCTTGAACTAAGATTGCAGCTATTCAAGTAGAGAGAAGGGGGCAGATGTTGTAGAGGTAGAAATGACAAGATTTGGCAACTGATGGGATATATGGGTTAAGGGAAGATGGAAAAGCAAAGATGACATGAAGGTTGTGAACCTGGGTGATTGTAAGGGTAATGGCATATTGACAGTAAGAGGGAAGATTAGAAGAGGAGTAGGTTTAGGGCAAAAGAAACTGTAATATCTGAGATACAGAGTACAACCATGCATACCCTTACATCCCCTGGGACTCTTGTCACACTCTAAAATAAGCAGGGCAGGGGAAAAGGGCTTTCACTCACCACTCACTGCCCCAGAGCACAAAACCTTGCTCAACCATGAAATGTAAGGGAGTAGGAAGGAAGGAAATAGTATAAGGAAAAGTTTTTTTTTTGTTTTTTTTCCCCCCAATGGCATCTGCACAGCTGTTGCTGTGGGTATTTATCTAATGGTTTGGTCATAACCACCCCGAAGGGTCAGCTAAGGAAGGAGGAGGGTTGGGGGGCTTACAGAGAGAAAGGAAGGGATAAGAGTGAGTTGAGTGTGTTGGATATAAGCTCCAAGGTTGGTTATTAAAGAGGTGAGATGAGACTCATGTTCCCACCTTCTGATTGGTTAATCAAACATCCTTTGGGATCAGGCCACAATATCCACTTTGGAGATCATCTAGAACAGGGGATCTTAACCTTTTTGTGTAACATAGAACCTTTGGCCAACTGGAAAAGCTTATGGATCCCTTCACAGAATATTTTTAAAAATCAATTCATAATTGAAGGACATGGTAATTTTTAGTCAGAGGTTAGTGAAAAATTAAAATATAAGTTTGTTTCCCTCGGCCTTTCTCCTCCACCTCTGAACCAAGTTGAAGTTTATCCACAGATCCCTTGGGGATTTGTGGACCTTGAGTTAAAAAATCTCTGATGAAGAGACTAAGAATCTAATTCCATTTCTGCAACTGACAAGCTGTGTCATCTTGAGGTAATCAATTCACTTTCCTGGGCCTCAGTTTCCTTATCCGTAAAATGAAGGCATCATCCTAGATGATCTCTAAGGCTCCTTTCATTATCAGATTCTATAAATAAGCTTTCTGCTGATTAGATTGATAAATGTATCAGTTTTGTCCTTAGGTAATTAGTCTAACAGCTGTTGCAAGTCAGGGGACTGGATTGTTTCCTTTGATAAAACAAGTAATTTCTATAAATTACAATTACTGATTTACAATCCCCACAGTAAGACATATGTGTGTGTTTATACACATATAACCAGAATGATGTTAAGCATGCAAAATCAGTAATGGGTGCATGATTCTCAAATCTTGTAGAACTGATAAAAATCAGGGTCGCTGTCAGCTTTGTAAATTGAGAGCTCGAAGGAAATTCTGCGACTCTTTAGTGAAGGGTTTTTTTTTTGTGCTGGTAACTTGCTCCCCCTGGTGGATAGTTAATTGACATGTTAGTGAGTCCAATCTGTCATTAAAAAGTGCAGTTAGCCAGGCTGAGGCCCCTTCACAGGTGTAGTAATGCATCTCCTAGAATTACTCAAGCTCCAGACCCCAGAAAATAAACGAATGCCCTGGTCTGGTGTCCAGCAGATGTCTACAGAGGCCCTCCTACGGTGAGAAAAGAACTGGACCTTATATACACACTGTCCTTATTGCCTCATGTTTTCTCATTATTGTAGCTATTTCGAAATCATTGCCCTGCACTGATTTCAGATGGGAAACTTGGAAACCTTTTTTTTCTGCAAGTATAGATCTTTCTGGGTGGGTGGGGTGGGGGGAAACTACAGAGAAGAACAGCATGTTACAAAATAATTTCCTTTTCTCTCATTGTATCACCCCCCCCAAAAAAAAAAGAAACAGCAGCACCAACTGACTCTTCCCTTCCTCTATGTGATACTAAGATACCCACAGTTGCTTTCTGTTATGACCTGATTAATGGGAAATGTGCAAGCTCTCTGATTCCCAGAAAAATAATTTTCCTCACAGCGCCAATGCAACCTTTGGCTTCCTGTTTTTGTTTTATTTTATTTTATTTTTTTGCTGTAGTCAATGAATTTTTCTTAAAAAAAAAAAGGAAAAACTTATATTGCATTTAATACTCAGGGTGACTCAGCAATTCAAATGTTATATCAAGAATTTTTAGTACCTGAGTATGGTTTGCCCTGATTAATCTAAACTACCTCATGGGTACAGTCAGTGGCCTTTCACATTGTGACCCAGTCCAAACAGTTTATAAGCTAAATAAGGGAGGAATTTTAAATATTTATTTTACAGGACATATTTTAAATAACCTTCATATGTAAATAGAGCATTCTTCACCAGTATGTTATTGCCAGATCAATTCTCATGTTCTGATATATAATTAATTGCCAGTTTATTCCTCTGTAAACCATGGCAGGGAATAAATCAGCGATGCCAGGTCACTGATGTCAGTGAGAATTGTAATACCCCCAAGTCAGCGGTGACTGTGGAAAGGAAATGGAGACTGTGTAAACTCAGTGGAGGTGATATGATAAAGAGTAGGAAGAAGGCCCAGCCGTCAAGGCAAGTTGCCGGACCCTTCCTCACACTCAATAAATTTATTCTCTCCTTTCCCTCTTGAATGGAAGATTGCTCTCTTAAAGATATACTATAAAACATCTGAACATTTCACAAAACATGTTTCTCTCACGTAAACATGCACATTTGTATCTGAAAATTATTCTTAAAGAAGTGAAATTGGAATTAAAAAAATGTGAAAAAGGTTGTCTTTTGGTTTAAAAATTTCCTAGGTCCCAAGCTGATTGATGTTAAGCTTATGCAAAATTTGTTCGGCCCCATTTCAGTTGCTAAGGGTGAAAAAATATTTTTCCACATTAAAAAAAGCATCTTAACCTTTTTAATTTTTTTTTAGCACCAACAGTGGAAGTAACAAACTGCAGATTTGGAAGGATCATAGTTCTCTCTGAGACAAAAACATGAAACTCAAAATGTATGACCTTTTTTTTTTTGTCCCTTCATACTTGCATTTATGTTCATGTAAATTAAATATGGGTGATAAGGACAAGAGAGCTATAAAATTACTTGTAGGTGTTATGAGAGGTGCACTAGAATGCCAGAAGAGAGATCTGTATTTCTGGTAAGCACAGCTCATACAGATCACCAGCATTCATGATGAAAATTCTGGTTGCTGACCTATGACTGTGAATGTAAACCTCATTTTAGCCAGCTGATTAAAGGTATAGGTTGTACTTTTCTTAACCAAAAACATTAGGTCAATCCCTTAATAATTTAGGTATTTAAAAGTAAAGAAAATAAGTCATAATTATTTGCTACTGTCTTGGCAAAACAACTGGTTGATTAACTGATGTTTTCCATTCTGAACCAATTTTCAAATCTTAGAAAACAACCATGTAGTAGATATGTGTTACATTATATCTATAATAATAAATAAGCTTCATGCTAAGGGATCTGTATTCTATGAACTATATTTCAGGTTATTTTTGTCACCCTTTAGTGGGGAAAAAGCAGATTTTGGGGGAAAGCAAATAATTTTAAAAAGTTAATTACAATGGATACCAATTATATTTCTAGGTCCACTGTTATCTTCTTCATTTATGTTAATGATTTGGGTGCTGAGATGAGATTCTCTTTCATATAAATACAGTGGGGACAGCAAGATATAAATTAGTGCCTAACAGTTTCTGAACCAAGGTGCAGTTATATAGTTATTCTGAGAAGGTGTGAAAGGTTAACAATGACTCACAAAACTGATTCAAATGACCCTCTAGGCACCTCACACTAAATAACCCAAAATGCGGTGAATGCTGCAACCATGTGCAATGGTGATATCACTAGTTGTACTTCAGGGCTTAGAAAATTAATGCTGTTGACAATTGAAGTGGATTGCAAAGATCTGAATAACATGACTTAGTTACTGAAGTAGAGATACAGGCTTTGTTAGAGCATCCACAAAAAAAAAATGGAAACGTGCTTTCCTCCTAAAACAAAATAGCAGGAGCATTATTTTGTCTCTAGCCATTGTAATGACAGGCAAGATATTCTGATTGCACCCTAGGAAATCAGATATTGGTTTGCAAAAGTACTGCCAGACTTTCACCCAAATTGCTGTCTTATCCATCCATCAGTCCCTTACATATCCTTAATGTTCTTATTTTTGGTTTGTCTTAAAAGCTCAAAATGCTCTTCAAAGTCCTACACCATAGGCCCTTCACATCTGTCAAGTAGCACCCCCTGGTCTTTGAGCTTAGCTTTTCAATGTCAGAAGAATACCAATATGAACTGCCTGCTCCTATATCTATTTTCCTGGTTGCATATTATCATACAATTTTCTGAAACTAGAAAGTATTTCACAGATAGTCCAACCTGCTCATATTAACCAAGAGGAAATTGAGGTTAAAAAAATAAAAAGAGGAAATTTGCCCAAGGTCACAATGGGATTTTTTAAGGGAGAGATAAAATTAAAACATGGGTGTCTTGATTCCTCAGGCCCACACGACTTCTATTACAACAGTCGCCATGTTGCTTAATCAAGGATGCTTCCTAATTATTTGTTGACAATTAGCCTATTTTTTCCTTCTTTATTTTTTAATGGGCTGGAAGTTTGTCTTTTCCTTATTTCTTATTACATTGTGAGTGGATATGAATGACATGCCATGTATGTGATATAGGAGGACATGGCAACTTGCACACGCACAGGTTTGCTCAGTCTTAATTTGTAATAGACACAACTGCACTGGAGACAATGGTTTGCTTTTAGCTTTTATAATTCATTGCTTCCATCCTGCAAGCTTGGCCCACCTTCTTAGCTGAGCCATCTCTATCTCTGGGGATCCCTTTATCCTGGTTAAACAAATACAAATTAAAAAAGAGATTAAAAAAAACCACACAAACTTGAGACAGCTCAGGAAACAAAATAGAGGCCATTTAAGCCCATCTAGGCTCATTCTGTTTTAGTACTCTATTTCCCAAGTTGTTGCGTGAATGATCCCAGTGTCTTTGCCTTTACAACCTTGCCTGATAGGCCATTGCACACATTTATTATCCTCGATGTGAAAAAGTGCTTCCTAACGTCTGTTCTAAATCTGTTTTAATTTCCATTTATGCTCCATTGTCCTATAATCTGTTCGGAGCTGAAAATAGAACCAAGGTATGATCTTTGCACAACCCCTAGCAATAAATTTTATTAGTATTTTTTTTTCAAGCTGCACAACCTTGCAGTAAATAAGAAAGCTTTATGTGAAGGGGAAAAATAAACAAAATAAACCTCAAACCCCTCTCCCCTCAACCTTCCTAAACTTTCACCAGTATTATAGAGTTTTCCCCTTCTCTTTTAACCCAATCTTCTTCTGGTTAAAGAAGTAAATCTAATTATGGGCTCATGAGAAATGGAAGTGGTTCTCTGCACGTGGGGAGTTGGTACTGCAATTTTTTTTCATCAGTCACTGGCCTTACAAAAAGGAAAATATTCCATAGGCTGCTAAGCAAAGCTTTCTCTCCGTAGTTGAAACATCTGGTTTGCTTTGTGTAAAATCTTTAGATGGGTGGGCACAAGTTTTTTTCTTCTAATTGAATTTGTAGTTTATTTCAGGTGAGGATGAAGCTGTTTTGGAGGAGAGAAATAAAATCTTTGGTCAAGCTGCTGCCAGAATCAAGGGATCTAGCCCCACCGCTCAAGACACATTTTTATTCCAATCAATCAAAGGAAGTGCTGACCAGGGCTCCTAGACCCAATGAGATGCAGTCCTATTGTACTTATAGGATTAGCAAGAAAATCTCTGCTGATAATTTCCGCAGGTGTTGTCTTTTGCACCCTATATATGAAGGGCTGAAATACTGAGGCACACATCTCTGAAATGCAATGCAATGGATAGGTTTTGAAGGAAGACTTGTTAACCGCCCTGTGGATATTTAGCAGATACTGATTGATTTTAATAATGAAAACGTCAGAGGCTGAATGGTAAAATGGAAATGGCATTTGACTTGGTGTTCAAAGTCATGGTTTCCAATTCTGCCCCCTATACTTTTTTGTAGCTACTGTGCAGCCTTGAACAAGTCACTTGACTATTCTGAGACTGAGTTTCTTGAAGTATAAAATCAGAATAATAAAAATTGCCTTTGAAATACATTTTGAATGATAAAGCATTATGTGAATACAATGTTTTATTATTATTGCCTGTGACCTGAGACAAAGCACATGCAAGTAATATTTATTGAATAAATGAATTAATTAATAGAATAGGGGAGAAATATCATGATGCTGGACTTGGAGTCAGAGAGCCTTGGATTCAAATCCTGTTTCTGACACATTGTTTAAATACCCTTGGCGAGCAGAGACTCAGTATCTTGCCCTATAAAATTGAGGGGTTAGGCTGCATAGATTTTAAGTCTCCAGATCTAAATATATTGTCCAATGATTCCAAGAATGAGAGTATTTAAAATAGAATTACAGAACTATCCTGATTTATTTGCTGTGTTAATTGAGAATCATAATTCAGCTAGCGAGGAGTTGCTATTCAGTCAACCCCATTTGGGGTTTTCTTTGCAAAGATATTGAAGTGGTTTGCCATTTCCTTCCCCAGCTTATTTTACAGATGAAGAAACTGAGACAAAAAGGGTTAAGTGACTTGCCCAGGGTCACACACTAAATTTCTAAAGTCAAATTTGAACTCAGGATAATGAGTCTTCCTGACTCCAGGCCCTGCACTCTATCTACTGAGCCACCTGATATAGATCATAGCAAAGTCATAGAAGATGGAATCCTGAAAAGGTAAAATATTTATGTAGTAACACCAGAGAACTTTAATGCTTATAGTGCTTACTCAATTGCCCATCCTAACAAGCCTCACTGCTCCACCCCTATGTCAGCAAGAGAAATGCAAGTAAATCCACAGGCTTTTCTTTAGAGCAACCACAGCATAGGTACTTAAGTTTCTGTATTCCCTCTACATTAAGCACTTGTACATCCTCCATCCTTCCTAAAGTGGCACATGCTGATTCTGCCCAGCAGCAGGAAGGAAAGGAGAAAGGCTGAAAATATTCTGCATTATGACCCTATGCTAGAGTACCACCAAGGCTACAGATATTCTGTACAAATAATGTACTTCGTTTCCCCAACTTGAAAAAAAAAACAAAAACAAAAACAAAAACAAAAACAAAAAAAAAAACAGAGGCTGATTCTGCCTACCCACATGAAGGAAAGGACAGAAAAAAGATAAATTAGTTCAACGTACTAGGCTTGAAGGAAAGGAGACTGAAATCCAAATGAGATTATCCCTGTTCCCCTAAAAAGCACTCAAGGCAGTGCCTAGGCTGGTAAACCCAATATCCCCCAACTTGAGGAAGCTGAAGCTGATTATAACCTAATCTTTCAGCAGAGGGTATTACCCACCATCCGAAAGGAAGGAACCAGAAAAGTGAGTGATGGCAATTAAAAGGTAGAAACTCAAAAGATATTGGTAAAACATCTTCAGTTAATATCCCGACCCTCAAAAAGATAATGGGCAGAGAGAATCCTAAAACCAGAAGGAAGAATGAGTAAAATCTCAAATATGATACTATGAAACAAAGTAAATCATGGACTGATGAAATGCAAAGTTCTATGGATTCTCCAGAGCATCCACAACAACAAAAAGCAATTACATAATGGTTCAAGAGAGAAACAGAATTCACAGAAGAAATTCAATTCAATATAGGTCAGAAGTTTGACCTCAATGCAGAATTTTTTAAAAGAACAGTCAGCAGATTAAATGTTTTGAATCCACATTGGATAATCCCTTTAAAGAGAGATAGAAAAGCTAAAGCACAAAAATATTTATGTGGAAGAAAATCTGGCAGAAGAAAAGCAAAAGGTAACAACATTGAAAGAACACATGAATTCTGCCAAAGAATTAAAGATAGAATGCTCAGAAGTGTTTTAAGGATTGCAGGTTTCCCAGAAGAAGAAGAATGAATAACATTTATAAAGTGCTTACTATGTGCCAGGCTCTGTGCTAAAAGTGCTTTACAATTATCTCATTTGATCCTCACAACAACCTCCAGAGGTAGGTGTTATTATCATTCTCATTTTACAGATAAGGAATCTGAGGAAACTGGAGTTAAGTGACTTACTGAGGGTCACACAGCAAGTGTCTGAAACTGGATTTGTACTTTCTGGAGTCTTCCTGACTCCATGCTTAGTGCTCTATGACAAATCAGAAGTGAATGGCTATAAGACTACATTAGCCTCTACCTTAGACCTTATAATAGCTCAGTAAGGTGACATAATAGGAGACAATGACTGGCCCTCAAAGTAGCCATTCCAACTCTTAGTCTTGAAGAAAGCTAGTAGTTCTATGATTCTGCTCAAATATAACTGTCAGTGGCATACTTGACAGATTTTAAATAGATAAATTGCACAAACTCTGATTTAACAGACTCAGTTTCTAGCCACATATCCTAAGAAGGTCAAAGAGAGAAAATGAAGTGCCATATGTTCATACCAGTGTCTCTCCACTATTGAATATTTCCTATTCATAGCTTGTTTGTACATATTTGTTTACATGTGGTCACCCCCAATAGATTGTGAGCTCCTAGAAAGTAGAGACTGTTTTTGCCTTTCTTTATATCCCCAGTGCTTATCACAAGACCAGGAACATCATAGGCACTTAATAAATGTGTATTGACTGATGAGCTATAAACAAAGTGGGTGTCTACAGTTGAAGAATGATAAAATAAATAATGGTGTAGTATTTTAATGGAATATTTGCACTGTAAGCACTCTGCTAAGCCATGTGGAAAAAATACAAAAGCAAAATACAATATATATATATATATATATATATACATAAAAAACAAAAGAATGTAAGCTCCTTGAGGGCATGGGGCTATTTCTGTTTTTTTTTTAATTCCTAGAACTTAGCCTAGTACTTTATACAAAATGAGTGCTCACTACTTGTTGATTTATTGATTGCCTCAAGGAGCTTACATTCTAATCATAATGGGAGATAACACATACAGGAGTATGCAGTTTCAAGGCAGATTGCAAGGCATAGGTGTCCTCTGCTTTACTCATCAAGGCAATATAGCAAGGCCTACTGGTTTACAAGGAACCATATCAGTGAAGATAGCAAAGCCTAATATCTGGAGGGTTCAATAGTAAGACAAATGGCAATTCCCAGTGCTCTGGAGGCTGAAGGAAGAGGCTAGATGGCTAAGCCAGGAAGTCCAGAGGCAGATGGCAAAGATGAATTGTGTGGAAGGCAGCAACAGGATAGGTAGAAAGGTATGGTGGATCACATAAGTAGGGTTGATGACAAGTCCCAGAGTAACATAGGATACTACAGTATGGTAGTTGATAAGCCCTGGGGATCTGGGAGGTGACCATCAAAAGCAAATCATTGGCATCTCCTTGCTCATTGAAACAGTTCACCATGGCTTAGTACTATTCTGCCATTTTATGAATGGCCATGTCTATCCCCTATGTCAGAAAAATGAAAAATTCAGTGAAACATAAAAATATTTTTATGAACTTATACAGAGTAAAATGGGTTATAGGACTATATCTACAGCTTAAAGGAACCTCAGAGGACATCTAGTTCAATCCTTTCATTGTACAGATTAGGAAACTGAGACTTAAATAGGGTTAGCCACTTGCCCAAGGTGACATAGATAGTAAGTATCAGAAACAGGATGTGAACCCATGTCCTTAAGAGTCCAGAGCAAATGTCCTTTTCACTGTAACATGATGCCTCCTAAAATCTGAAAAGAATATATACAACTATAAAAATGTAAATTAAAAGAACACTTTAAAAAAAGGTGAATGTTATGTAATTATAATGACATGTTTTGACCCAGAGAAGAAATAAGGAAATGCCCCCTTCCTTTTAGTTCATTCTGTTGGAGAGATGAAGGATCATGGGTATATAATGTTGCTTATGTCATCAGATGTGGTTACTGTGTCCATTTATTTTGCCTTTATTTCTTTGATTCAAAGAAAGGCTCCCCAGGGGGGTGAAGGGCAGGCTAGCTGGGGACATTCAAAAATGAATGTGATGTGAAAAACATAGAATCAACAAAACAAAAATGAACAAAATAAAACATAAGATGACATCTGGTCACCCTATTTAAACAATTACCTACTGAGACCCTTCCCTTAGAGGAATAGAATCCCACAAAAATTCCAGAAACCATCCATTTGTCTACCTTAATATAAATGGTATGGGAGGCAGCATGATAAAGTGGATAGAGACATGGCCTTAGAATCAAAACAATCTGGGTTCAAGTTGTGCCACGAGACACTTACTAGCTATGTGACCATGGACAAATCACTTGCCTTTTTAATGCCATGGGCAATTACCTAACATTATAAGTAATAAATTGTTGCTCTGAAAGTAAGAATTTCTGTTTTATTTCTCTGAAATTAGCCACAATTTCCTGGTCTTATATTTGGTTGAATGAACTCATTACAATGTGGAGCACTGAAGACAGAGCAATACAACTTTTTTCAAGTAACTACTACCTTGTAAATAGCAATTGTTTCTGTTTTGGCCAGAAACCCTGAGGGTCTTCCCCTCCCAGATTGATTCTTTTGATTTTTTTTCTTGACTAGGTAAAAGAGGTCATTCTTTGCCTCATTTCTTATCTAGCCTTAATCACTGAATGGGCATTGCCACAGACAAGCTGAGACCTGGGAAAGACCTTAGCTTAAAAAGGACCAGGTCTCCCACTGCAAATGGGGCCATCTCCAGTCATCCTGATCTATATCTTGCCACTGGATTCAGATGGCTACAGAGGAGAGAGAAGCTGGTGACTTTGCACAGCCCTGCCTCATTTAAATCCAATTCACTTGGAAGTCATGACATCACCTGATGTCACGGTCGTCTTCCAGAATGAAGAACAAACAACAACAACAAACACCTTCTTCACCTGCTATAAAGAATTAAATCTCTTACACTGCAATTACTATTAGGAAAGAGGTTCTGCTTTTTATGGCAATTTCTAGCATGTTTTCTGATGAAACATCTAAAGTTTTTTGCCCAGATTGAATTCTGATCCTTGTCAAGTAATGAGATGAAACATAATCTAACTAGGGTAGGGGTTGGAAATAGGTCAAAGAGCCATGGGATTTTAAATCTAGAAAGAGGCAGGACTCTAGAATCAGCCATCTAGTTCAATTTTATGGATGAGGAAACTGAGGCCCAGATAAATACAATGAATGACCTGTCCAAGATGACACAGGTGAATTTTAAAGGTCTTGTCTAATCTTAATATTCAATGATTCAACAGAATTCAACAGAAAGATTCAACAGAATAGGAAGAAGGCAGAGATGGCATAGCAATTTATTGGGTATAGAGAATTATTCAAATTCAAATAGAGGTAAAGAAAATCCAAATTTTTAACAGCAATATGTTAAAGTACAGCAAGAAGGCAGAGCCAAAATTAAGGAAAACTACACCCCACCCCCCCACTTCCCTTGTTCCATCCCAAGCACACATTTCAGCTCATCATGTGTTGCCAGGTAATAAGCAGTAAGAGTTAACTGAGGCCTCTTCTGCCACATGTCAAAGTTAATTCTATTTTAAATCAGTCTTAGTTATGCCAGTGAAGTTTATAGTTTTAATGGAAAGAGCCTGTTCATTGAAACTATAACTTTTATTCTAAGGATTGGGAACAATTTAAAGTCAAACTCACTTTAAATGTGGCAGAGTTGAATTTGAAACTCTAATATTAATTTTTAAGAAAACAAAACATCTTTCCTCATGAGGTCCCATTTGTTATTCTGATAATATTAGAAAATTTGGAATGGAAGAAGATCCATATTTTGTAAGAAATATCTGGTACTCTGATTTTCTGAAAGTTATATTTCTTGGATTCTTAGTTTTTTCATCAAAATATGTGTTACTTAGGGACAGGAAACTTCAATCAGCTTTACAAATATACAATAATCTGGGGGTAGAAGCATCCCTCTCTCTTAAAAAATAACCCTAAAACAAAACCTATTCTCATCTGAGGAATTCTCCCATTGATTTGCTAAAAAATACCTGTAATTCCTATCATTAGAGTAGAGTTTAAAGTTATGATGTTTTAGGTTAAAGATCATGATGTTTTTGGAAGGACCTTGTTAAAATATAAATACTATTTAAGAAGGCTAATACAGCAAGCCACTAGTACTCATTAACATATTAATTCGGAAAGAAACATGTAGAGAGCATTCCATAGAGAAGTGGTCTTTGAGTGAGGGGGAAAAAGTATGTTTCAGGATGAAGAAGTTCATATTCTGATGAAATCAGAGTTCTAGATTTTAAGAAAGACAATATTCGTGAATATTAATTTAACAGATCAGCGAGCTGTCACTTTAGAAATCAAGGTAAAGACCACAAGCTAAAGAGACATGGGACAGCTAAATGTTGATCTTTGGATGTGGGGAAAGGTTCAAAGAATGGGGCCTGGATAAAGGAAAATAGGCTTGTATTGTATACCTGGAAAGTATGATGCACCAACTGCCACGTTGGACAGGGAAAGGATAAGAGAAACTTTGAAAGGATAAGTGGGTCTGCTAAAAACAAATTATACATGATGGTATCTAAGATTGAGTTAGAATACTGCCACCCATCAGCAGTGTTCTGGAGCAGTGGTGTCAAAATCAAATAGAAATGGATCTCTGTGGCTGCATACTGACTTAGAAAACCACAAATTAACATTATCTATGTTAACCTACATTTTTATTGATTTTGTTAAATACTTCCCAATTACATTTTAATCTGGTTTAGGCCCACTTACAATTTTGCAGGAAGGAATTTGACGACTCTTTTCTGGAGAACCCTATGCTAACAAAAGGGAAAATCCAAGATTAGATTGAGGTGAAATATATGACACAGATTAACATTGATTGTCTACAATAAAGAAGAATATTTTCTTCTTAGGTTCACTATTAATTCATCTGAAAACTTAGCTATATGATTCTAGAATGGAAAAATGAAGTTCTACTTTATAGTAACTTATCATCAATATTATCATTATCACCCTCATCATCATCATGGCTGACAGTTATATATCATCATTTCAATGTTTGCATGATGCTGATCTCATCTGAGTTTCACAACAACCCTGTGAGATCAGTGCTACAATTATTTTTTAATTTTTATTTGTTTTTAATTTATAGAATAAAATAAGCATTTCCATAATGTAGTCTTTTTAAAAAGATGATTACACATGAAACTACAAATCTATTATATACAACTTGCTATTCCTTTTAAATTTATAATAAAGTTATGATGTAAGTTTCTTTTTTTCTCTTTTTTTCTTCCCTCCCCTTCTCCCCTGCCCTAGTGTTATTATTATTGCTATTTTACAGATTAAGAAATTAAGGCTCAGAAAATTTAAGGAACTTGATTAGCACTAGAAAAGTTGTAAGGATCTTAAGGGGGATTCAAACCTAGACTTTTTTTAATTCCAGGTATAGTACTCTACAGCCCTCTACTACATCCTAGTCCTAAGAACTGCCAAGGCATATGAAACAAGTAGTAGGTTTCAAGTTTGAGATCAACTCTTTTTTCAACATTATACCTGAGTTAACTGTAAAGTTCCCCTTGATGAATGTAATTCTTTTTTTTTTACCATTTCTTATTCCAAACCCACAGATACTGTGGATTCTGAAGAACCAGAATCTTTCAGAAAAGACTCATCAAATAAAAAAATACTTAAATACATTTTTAGAAAGTTTTCATTAGCTTTTTTAGGTTCAAAAAGTCCCAAAGAGGTTTTTTTAAAAAATGAATCAGAGAAGAATTTCTAAATCTTTTCTTCAGGAGTTTCAGTTCAGAAACCAGATGGTGACTGATCATTGACATTTCCTTATAGTTTCCAAATGAGGCACCAGTAGGGAAGAGTTGGAATATAGAATCCAGAGCTGCTCAAGTTCAATGCACCATCATAATCAGGAGCAAACGAACTTCCATAGGACAATTTACAAATTCTTGCAGCCATTACTTTAACCTTCAGGATGATATATTCCTTAAACTGGTTTCTGCCCCTGCTGCCAGCTGTAACTCTTTTGAGCGTTCAGTGTTTTCTTTTGAAATAATTAAAGGGAAATGAATTCTAAAAGAAAGACTGACTGACATCTAATATTCCCTAATATTCTCTTGTTGCTTTAAGTGATTGGTATGCTTTAGGAGGGCTGGAGGCCTATCATCAACCAGGTCCTGACCTGTAGGCCAAGGAGCTTGGCTGTAACCTGACCTGATACCAGGTGTGTGCCTGCAGGTCACAAGTCTGGGAAAACATGTGGTTGCAAATATGCCTTTCCTAAGCTTGGAGCTGTCTTTAACTGTTTCATATCTTGCTTAAATTCAGGCATTTTTACATGCAAGAAATGAGACTTCCCATATAATCTTTGAATGTTAGAGCTGGAAGATGTCATAAAGATCATCTAGTTTAACCTCTTCATTTTACAGATTAGGAAAAGGGGACCCAGAAAGGTAAAATGCTCTAGTTCCTGTCAGGGTCAGCCCACAAAACCCACGTCACCTAATTTTGAGTCCAATCTCTTTTCCATTACACCACATAGGTGGCTCATGCATACTTTCCCAACATTCAAAGGGCATGAAAACATTTTTCCTCCATTCCTATAAGTGTCTGCAAAATACACAGCTCTAGCCAAATTCATCATATTTTACAAACAAAACAGCCTCGTAGTCACTTGGTTTCAGGGAATTTGTAGCCTTTTAATATGGTCTGGTGAGACCAAGATTATAGGTTCAATTTCCATATAGGCCAGTTAGTGTTTTTCTTGTTCCATTGAATATAGAATATAAAATGAATACAGACCATGACAATTATTTAAAGCTAATCAAGGTAACTGTCCTACTGACAGTGTAATTGACTTGCATTTTCATATATAACATTATATTCACTGTAATAAAATATGAAATTATATTAAAACTTCTGTTTCAAAAACTATTTTGGAGTATGACTTTTTAGAAAGAGTTTTTTTGGATAGTACATTTGCTTAGCACATTATACTGCATAGCTTGTTAATTTGACAAGCTTTTTCTTTTTTTTATAATGAATAAACATTTATTAATTATCTACTATGTGTCAGGCACTGTGCTAAGCATTGGGGATACAAAAAGAGACACAAAATAATTCCTGCCCTTAAGGAGCTTACAACCTAATAGGAGAGACAACATACAAACAGATACATGCAAGTAGGCTACATACAGGATAAATAAAAAATAGTTAACAAAGGGAAGGCACTAGAATAAAGAGGGGTTAGAAATGGCTTCCTGTGAAAGACAGGATTTTAGCTGCAACTTAAAGGAAGCCAGGAAAGTCAGTAGGTAAAACTGAGGGGGATAAGCATTGGAAGCATGATGGGGGCAGCCAGAGAAAATGCCTGGAGCTAAGAGATTGAGAGTCTTTTCTGTGGAACATCTGGGAAGCCAGTTTAATAAAAAAAATTCTGCACACATAGATGCATATATAGATATCTGAATACGTTAGCTCACTACTATACTTATATACAATCAATCAAAAAGTACTTTTTAAATTAGCTTTTATTGATGCCTTCCATTTTTTACATCATCATAGTTATCCTCAGAATTCCTTCCCCTACCACTCCCAGAGAGCCATCCCATATAATAAATCATATTTTTTGCAGAGGAAAAAAATCATTACATCTAATTGATATGTTGAAAAGTCCACAAACAGGTGCAATATATAACACCTGTGGACCTCCCATCTCCAAAAAGGGGTTGGTAGGAGGTGTCTTCATATATCTCTCTTCAGTCACACTTGATCTTTATAATTTTATATATTCACTTGTGATTTGGGGGTGCTGTTATTCTTTCCATTTATGTTCAGCAAGTATTTATTAGGTGCCTACCATGTGGCAGGTACCATGCCAGGCACTAGGAATACAAATTCAAAGAATAAAATGATCCCTACTCATAATGACCTTACATTCTGATGGGAGAGGATGAATATATATATATATACACACACACACACACACACACACACACACACACATACGCAGCATAAATATATACATATATAATATGCACTAAAATGCAAAGTACAATGGGCTGGTACTAGGAGTTGGGGGGAGAGGTTTCATACAGAAGATGATGCTCAAGCTGCATCTTTTTTTTATTTTGGCAAGGCAATCGTGGTCAAGTAACTTGCCCAGAGTCACACACCTAGTGTCAAGTGCCTGAGACTGGATTTGAACTCAGGTCCTCCTGACTCCCCGGCCAGTGCTCTATCCACTGTGCCATCTATCTGCCACTTAAGCTGCATCTTAAAAGAAGAGAGGGTCTCTGTAAGGTGGAACTAAGGAAGGAGTTCATTTCAAGTACGCAAAGTATGCAAAGGTACTGGATGGGAGATGAAGCATTGTGAGTGAGGAACAGAAAAAAGGCCACTTTGGCTGGATTATAGAGTGAAAAGGTGAAATGATGTCTACTGAGTTAGTGCTAGGTTGTTTGGGGCTTTACAAGCTGAACAGAAGAGCTATTTTTTTTTTCTAAAGGCAGTAGAAAAACTATTGCAGTTGGTTGAGTAGGGTAGTAGCACAATTGTAGATAGTAAATATTCCCCCTAACCTGATGCCTTCCTTAATGGTCAATTGTACTGACTGACTTGACTACAACAAGAAACACTGGTATTTTAGGGTCTTTCGAAGTATGACTTTCTTATACCATACTTCCACCCCAAAGCATGATTTTTATCGCTGTGCCTTCAAAAGCTACAGTATTACAATCCAGGCCACTGCCTGCCCTTCCCTTCTCCCCAAAGCACCAAGATTTTCTTTCTTCTGCCACAAATGCATCTCTTCTTCACTATCGGGATATCTGCCACTGCCTGGCCTTTTGTCACTTATAATCCCAATTGCCCTTTTCTGCTGTCCAGCACTCTCTCCCCTCTCCTCTGCTTTGCTTTTTTTCTTGTCTCTTGTCTCCCCTGAAGCTTTTCCTGTGCTTCTTGATCTTTGTGATAAAAGGATGGCCTTTTATAGATAGCACCATCCAATCAGGGAGCTTTTTTCTTTCCAATTTGCAAAATGACCAATGGCTCTATACAGATGTGAATTAGGTATTTGTACAGTTAGGTGGATTCACAGTAATTTGAATAGCCAGACTTAGCTTAATAGATCAATGTCAACTTACAAGGAGTCATTTAGTAAAAACAAAAACAAAAAACAAAAAAAAACCCATCGTTGATGATCTGTCCTGTATCTTGTTCTGTTGAACATTTTTAGTAAAGACTGGGATAACAGCATAGTATCATGCCTTGTTTTGTTTTTATTTTTGCAGATGACACAAGACTGCTAACACACCAGATGACAGAGTCGCAATCCAAAGAGATCTTGGAAAGCTAGGACAATGAGGCACAATAGATAAAATAAAATGGAATAGTAATAAATATAAAATGACACAAGTTCAAAAAACCAAATGCCCAATTACAGTTTGGAAGAGGTCTATAGTTTATGCAGAGTAAAGATCTAATTGTTTTAGTGGGATGCAAATTCTATATAGTTAATTATCTTAGCCAAAAAAGAAAACATGACAGAGAAGGATACTAGATTTGGAGTTAAAGGACCTTGGTTCAGAAATCACAAGCCTGGTTTGAAATTTCAGCCCTGAATTTTGTCACTTATAGTTCCAATTGTCCTTTTCCTAGTTGCCCAATTTGAATACATTGTTTATATTCAGAATAGGGGTTATGATAATAGTACTGCACTTTTACGTGGTCTAGAGACAAATGGAATATTGTGTTCATCTCTGAGCACCCCATTTTACAAAGGATATTGACACACTTGAGCTGATCCAAAGAAGAGAACTGAGAACTATGACATAAAGGATGGGTCCAAGCAACTGGGGATATTTAGCTTGCAGGAGAGTCAACTAAGAAGAATATAATTGTCTTCAAGTTCTGGAAGGATTATCATGTGGAAGAAGTTGGGTTTTTGTTTGCTTTGTTTTGTTGTTGTTCTTTACCTGCTTTGAGCCACAGAGTAGAACTAAGAGCAACAGAAAAAAAATATTTGATTATACATAAGAAAAATATTCCCTAATAATGAAATCTGTTCCAAAGCAGAAAAAGGCTGGTACCGGAAATAAGGAGTTTCTTATCAGTAGAGGGTTTTTTTGAGTCAAGGCTGAATGACCTCATGTCAGGGATACTGCAATGAAATTTGCTGTTCATGTAGGGGTTAAATGAGATGACCTCTGGAATTCCTTCTTATTCTGAAATTTTGTAATTTATGATATTTGAGTCATGTTGCTCTCTTTGCAAAGGTTCTCTTCTTGCTCTCAGAAACATTCTCCCCACCCTAACACCTCCACTGACTTCTAGATTTAGAATTATGCCAAAAGGTGGAGAATTATGATAAGCTAATCTCTGGGTAATAAAGGTTTTATTGTACTAGTGTTCGATTTGAAGTCAAAGAACCACAGTTTGACTCCTGATTCTGCCATTTATTCCCTGAATGACTTTGGATAAGACATTGGGCCTCTTTGGTTATCAGTTCCATTATCTATAGAGGGAGAAATTTTTACTAAATGATCTTTAAGATCCCTTTCAATTCTATATCTATGATGCTGATGGAAATAATGTGAGGAATAACATATTTTAATTGCAAAGATACTGAGTGATGAATAAACAATATATGTAGCTGAACCTCACTTCATTGTCTTCTTTCTCTTGCCTATAGTTCAGATTGACCTATATCTAAAGAATGTCTTGGATTAGAATTCCAGAAATTCTTAAATCAAACTAACAACTATATGTATATATTCACTTTACATATATGTATAAACATTAATTATTTATGTAAAGGACCTGTTTGAAACCTTTTGATTTTTCTCTTTCAAATTGGAAGATGTTCACTATTAATTTTTTTACAAATCATTCTCTACTAACATAGTTGGGGGGAGTTTTGCAGGATACAAATTTATTGACTCCCCCAATCCCAACTCAGTGAATGTAATCATAGAAAGTAAGGAACAGGCTGAGTCAAGATGGCTGAGAGAAGCCAGGAAGTTGCCTGAGTTCTCCCCAGTTTTCCCTAGACATAACTTTAACTCAAGCCTCTAAACAGATTCTGGAGTGACAGAACCCACAAAAAAACAAAGTGAAACAATTTTTCCAGCTTAAGATAACTTAGAAGAACTTCAGGAAAGGTCTATCTTACTTGAGTAAAAGGGGAGCACAGCTCAGAACAGAAGATATCTGGGCAAGTCAGCAGGAGGCTCTTGGCCACAGCACAGATCAGCAACCAAGGCTCCTTGGTCCTTGCCCAGCATGCTAGTGGCACAGCAGGCCAGCTGTGAGGCCTTCAGCCCCAGTACAGAAGGCAAATTGCTAGCCCTGGAACCACGGCACAAAAGGGGCAACTAGGCTGGGCCACCACAGTAGAATGGGCAAGCTGCAAGCAACTGAAGCCCCTGCATGAAAAGTCAGTGACCAGGAACCTGACCCTCAGCACAAGAAGCTTGGAACAGTGTCACCTGTATCCCAGGAGCAGAGCTCAATTTTTTAAAATGAGCAAAGAACAACAACAACAGCAACAACAGCAAGAAAAAAAGAAAGAAAGAAAGAAAGAAAGAAAGAAAGAAAGAAAGAAAGAAAGAAAGAAAGAAAGAAAGAAAGAAAGAAAGAAAGAAAGAAAGAAAGAAAGAAAGAAAGAAAGAAAGAAAGAAAGAAAGAAAGAAAGAAAGAAA